>NW_012267235.1:14295169-14318393 GCF_000151885.1 Dipodomys ordii | reverse complement strand
AAAAATTATATTAAGTGAAGTAAGCCAGACCCAAAGAAACATAGGTCCCATGGTTTCCCTTGTTTGCAGTGACTAGTACATGTCTAGGATAAGCAGAGTAGGTCAAAGACTATGTACTTATGATCATATGAGATAATGTTAAGCAAAATGTACCCCAAGACAGGGACATAAGAGGTTTTTTTTCCCCTTGTTTTCTAATGTTTTTAATGTACTTACAATACACTATGTAATTCTTTTGTTTCTATTGTATGTTCTTCCCCCATGGTATAAGCCCTGTTTTCACTGGATTTGATGCTGGTGCTCTGCACCTTGTATATATAAAATTTTAATTTGGGGAGGGGAAGGGATATTGCAGAATGCTTAAATGAAGATGCAGGCTGACCCATAGTGATGACAAGATATACAGGACACTATATTGAAAACCAACTTTACAATGTCAGGGTGAGGGGCAGGAGGAGTTGGGGAGGTGGGGAGTAAAGTGATGGTAGGGGGGAAATAAAGGAGGAGGTAACAATACTTGTGAAATGTACTCATTATCCTACTCATGTAACTGTAACCCCTCTGTACAACATTTTTACAATAAAAAAAAAGAAGTAGAGTGTTAGGCATGAGATAGCATCCAGGTCCTAGATTCAAGGCCCAGGATCAGCACAAAAAATGTCAATTCCCTAATGGTGCCAAAACACTTGAGAAAATTAAATTCAAAAAAGGTTATTTTGACTTCAGAGGTTTCAGCCTATTGTCTCGTGACCCCATCAGTTCTGAGCCATCATGGGGAAAAATATCATGGTGTTGAGCAAATATGCTCACTTCAAGGAGGCCAGGAAGCAGAGAGGGGAGGAAAGGAGACCAAAGGGGAGGTAGAAAGACAGAGGGGGGGAAGAGAGAGAGAGACAGAGAGAGAGAGATACAGAGAGACAGAAAGAGAGAGAGAGAGAGAGAGAGAGAGGGAATACAGTCCCCAATAGTATGTTCCTTAGGACTCATTCCCTCAACTGGGTCCGACCTCCTAAGTTTCCATCACATTCCAATGGCCCATCAAGTTATAAACTCATCAATGGAGATGAGAGTCCTTGGCTAAGCTTTGCTCAAAAGCCCACCTCTGCTGCATCATCAGAGATCAAGCACTCATATGGTGCACATTTCACAACCACACTCTCACCGAGAGGCTCAGGAAGCCAGAGCACCAGATTAAGCTATGTCCAGACTCTTGATCTACAGAAACTGAGATAATAATTACACACTCTTTAATGCTGCTAAATGTGTGGCCATTTGTTTTGCAGCAATAGAAAACCAACACAGCCAAGTGGTTGCAGTTGTCATTCTCATCCCATTCTGTTTTTGCCCTTCTTGAGTTTACCATTAACCATAAGTCAAATTCACCAAGCCTCTCCAGCCTTGGCCATAATCATAGCCCAGCTCCTACGACTCTCTGTCCCATTATCTTATTCTTGTTCATACTATCAAACATTATCAGAAAAGTGACCAAAGGGTCAAGCCTGTTGATGGCTAGCCATGGAGTTAAATCTGCCAGTCAGCAGCCCTTCATCATGCTCCAAGCTTTCGGCAACATCACTTCCTCTGCTTTAACTCTCAAGCTGCTTTTAGCTTCTAATCTTTGAATTGGCAATCCTTCAGTTTTTTCAGTGTCAGAAATTTCCTACATCAAACCTTGTGTGTTTGAAATACTCTCTGTGGCCTCTGCTTTCCTGACTGGCTTATTCCTCTTTCCGAACGGGCTTCAACTTTTCATAATAACCGAGAAGTTTTGTGATTAGCTATTAATAGTTATAGATAGTAGAAAAGCCTGGAATCCAGGTCAGCCCTCTGCACTACACAATCCTGGGATCATACAGACAGAATGTGTTCCAAGGTTTGTGAGCTGTTGGACAGACCTGATGCCCACAGGCACTGTGAGCTCTGACCTTCATCTCAGAGTACTGCAACAGATTAACCCTTTGCTGTCTTGAGAAGTCTAAATTGCCTATCCTCCAGCAAAACACTCGGAGATTAGGCACTTGTCCAAACTCCTCTCACATCTCAGTCTGCAATTTCCTCTGAACAAAGCGATTGCGCTACCCTTTCACAGGGGAAGATTAGTTTTCTCGGTCTGGTGACAGGAGCCAAATGGGAGGTGAGGTGTTCTGCCTGCTCACCACCATCTGTTAACATAACCCTAAGCGGCCCTCAGGTTTGCTTGGCTGGCTCTGATTAGGGCTGCCAATGCCTCAATTGCTTGTCTTGTGGTGTGTGTGTGTGTGTGCACTCTGAGTGCACCCCACATTCCCGCTTAGTCTGGAGAGAACATATCCAAGGTGCTGGCAGAGCATGTGTCCAAGAAGGAAGGTGATGATGACAGGTAAGGAGAATGAGCACTGGGCATGGGTTCTGCACATTTGGGGTGCTTCTGTTCATATGTTATCCTCAGTCTGCCAGGATGTAAGGAATGTGGGGCCTGTTGGGTTTCAGTTGAATTCAACAGAACCATGCTTTCATACTGTTAAAAATATGTCTTGACAACTCAACATATTCCTCTTTTGAAACCCAGGAGGGACCTGATCCAGTCATGGAACCAGGTCAACATCCAAGGCAAACGATTTCCTTTGGATCCACTCAGATGAAAGGAGAGGAAAAGGACAATGACCTGTCCTTGCCCATGACAACTAAGCCATCTCGCGTCTATATTTCCTGACAAAGGTGAAGTGAACATCATCATCCATGGCAATGACTTCTTTTCAAATCATTTTATACCACTAACATGACAAGAGAAAGTCAAGACCGCCAGGAAATTCAGTCCTTTTAGATGTCTGCATCAAAGATAAACCACCTCAAAGGAATTAGCTAAGTGTCTTCATAACAGTGACTTAAAGACATTGCTACGAGGTGTGTTAATGAAAGACTCATTGGTGTTCAGCATTTATCAAGTGTCCAAAATTAGAGTGAGCTGCCCTGTGATTTTAATTAGTGTTAACCCAGTTAAGGTGGCAGGTAGCTACTGGGATGCAGGCAGACACCTCTATGTGCATATCATTTATTGGGGGACACGCTGAGGACCAAGTAAGTGTGATGAGGCCCTTCACGAGAAGGTAGCATTAGAACTGGACTTCAAAGCAGGGAATGCTTCCTCTGGGAAGAAAGAGCTGCACACACAAGGGGGTAGAAGCTTAAAAGAATAAAACACTTTTCCAGAATAGCAAATAGTCTACCTTGTCCTTGATGAGAAGAGAGAGGTAGGTGGGGGTCTGGTGCTGAAAGGCAAAATATCCAGTAGAAATGGAGAGTTATTAAAAGCTTTGGGGGAAAATTGTGACTTGATTATTTTTAAGTTTTAGAAAGAAAATTCTTGGAGCAGTGGACAGAATGAAAGGTAGAAGGGAAGGTCAAAGGATTTAGGAGATATTTCAGTAATTCAGTAATTCTGGTAATTCTACACTCTGATCACTTCTATGCTTTTTTTTTTTTGGGAGGGGTCCAGTCGTGGGGCCTGAACTCTGGGCCTGGGCGCTGTCCCTCAGCTCTTCAGCTCAAGGCTAGCGCTCTACCACTTGAGCCACAGCGCCACTTCTGGCTTTTTCTCTTTTGCTTATATGGTGCTGAGGAATCGAACCCAGGGCCTCATGCATGCAAGGCAAGTGCTCTACCACTGAGCTACCTTCCCAGCCCCACTTCTATGCTTTTATAATTCCAGAGAGTTCAGAATAAGTGTTGCTACCGGTTTTTGGCCTAAAGGCATAAGGTGTAATCAGATCATCAAGACCATTGTGGTACAAATAAAAAGGGGTTTACAATGGCTTGATATCATATGCAGAAGTAGTTTATATTTCTGTGATCAGTGGTAAAATCTCAAGCAGTTGGGCATTGGTGGCTCATGCCTGTAATCCTAGCAACTCAGGAGGCTAAGATCTGAGAATCACAGTTTAAAGCCAGCTTGGAAAGGAAAGTCCTTGAGATTCTTTTTTTTTTTTTTTTTGTCTTGAGATTCTTATTTCAATTAACCACCAACCAAAAAAAATGCTGGAAGTGGAACTGTGGCTCAAGTGGTAGAATGCTAGCCTTGAACACAAAAGTGCAAAGACAGCACCCAGGTACTGAGTTCAAGCCCCAAAACCAGTACCATTGGCCCTGTCATTTGGGACATAACTAATTTCAGAGCCCAGAGCAGTAAAAGGAAATGTTAAAAGGTAGAAGAGGATGAGAACAAGTGCCCAGTTTTCATAGGGCCTTGCCAACCCCAGTGTGGGGAAGCACATTTCTTGATGTGGAATGGGATAGAAATGAGAAGAGTATGGGGGGAGGGGTTAGAAGAGAGTTCCCATACCCACCTGTGAGTCATAGCCTACATCTCTGAATATATAATATATAATAATATAAGCTCTAGAGTCAGTTTGTCTGGTGGTAACAGAATACTAATTCTTCAACACTTCTTTCATCATAAAGGTGTTTAAATTCCTTCCTTTTAATTGTCGGCTAGATATAATAACTTACTTCTTTTTTTTTTTCTTTTGTTGGTCATGGGGCTTGAACTGAGGACCTAGGTGCGATCCCTGGGCTCCTTTTTGCTCAAGGCTAGCATTCTACCACTTTGAGACACAGTATTTCTTCCAGTTTTCTGGTGGTTAATTAGAGATTAGAGTCTCATGGGGACTTTTCAGCCTGGACTGGCTTTGAACCAGGACCCTTAGATCTCTACTTCCTGAGTAGCTAGGATTAAAAATGTGAGCCACCAGTGCCTGGCAAGGATGGCTTACTTCTGATGGAAGAACCATAGCATATCTTCTTCAGCACTAGGTCATGAGACATCACAATCTCCTTTTGCTCTCAAATCACTTATCTAGGCAAGTCAGCTGTCATGTTAGAGGGTACTCAAGTGAGAAACAGAGGACCCTAGCCAACAGACATGGGACTGTACCATCTTGAAACAGAGGCTGCAATCCCACACAGGGTTTCAGCTAACTGTAGCCTAGGTACTTAGGGGGCTGAGATCTGAGGATTGTAGTTCAAATCTAGCCTAGGCAGAAAAGTCCATGAGACTCTGATCTCCAGTAAACTACTCATAAAAATCCGAAGGTGGTACTGTGGCTCAAGTGGTAGAATGCTAGCCTTGAACACAATGAAGCTCAGAGGCAGTGCCCAGGCCTTGAGTTTAAGCCCCAGGACTGGCAAAAAAAAAAAAGAGCTTATATGACAACCCAACCAACCTACTCACGTATGCCTGTCTCATAGAAACTGCAAGAAAATATATTTGTTGCTTTAAAACTACTAGGTTTAAAACAGTAAAGGGTAATTGTTGCATCCTTGGTTCAAATCCTGGCTCTGTAATGCAATGTCTTAAAATTTCAGTTTCCCAAATTGTAAAATAAAGACAATGGGATACACATCGTAGTGTTGATGTAGGACATATATAAATTCAAATAATCCTACAGGAGTCCTTTGACTCGTTATACATTACTAAGAATCAAAAAGACCTGTCTAGTTATGTGCAGTCAATAATTACAAAGCACAGATAAGCACTGACACCTAGCTTAGCTGGAAATACCTAAGTGACCATCATGTCCGAAGAGGCAAGGTAGCCTCTCTGGACCAGCATCTCAGCAGGGGTAACTGTGAGAGAGTTATGTAAGAGTTCCATCACACTCTCCTAGTTTAACCTCCCTCATCACTATAACCACCTTTATCCCATAGGTAGTTGGGAAATCAACTATGTGGGGATTTTATCTAATGGTTTTGTCCTCTTCTTATGGCCTCCTGGGCATGCCTACCTCTGAGTAGAGGAGAGCTTGACTCCAACCCTTTCATATGACTGAGTAGCCCTAATATTACTCCAGTCATAAGAATATCATGTTATTTGTAGAGAAGGATGGATGGTATCTCTAAGGGGCATCATTGCCAAGGTGCAGCTTGATTGTAATGTGCTCTCAGCTCTGTAGGTTTCTGAAGATGGGAACACAGTAGGACAACCCCTAACTCCCTTTGAATGTCTTCCTTAATGAGCATACCCTCCACTGGAAATGGCAGATGCCAAGATGAATGGATAATTTTATCCAAGCAATATAGGGTAAACTGAGGCATATTCCTGACTCTGAGAAATGAAGTTCTGGGGAAACCCTAGGGATGTATAAACTGAACCGCAAGCCTGGCTGAGAGCTGAAGAATGAGGACATATCAGTCTCTGACTGCCTTTCAGCCCCACAGAGTTTTAAAAAGCTGGGCAGAGGACACCAAGTGGTGTGGCAATGTTAGGGTGGCACTCCTGGTATTCCTAAGTTGGGCCTGAGCACAAAGACTATCCCAGAACTTTCTTGCTGTGCCAGAGGGTCAGGGGCCATGTTCATAGGTAAATCCAGTTTCCTAGTGATCATTACCTTAGACAGAGCACTTGCCTAGTGGTAGGCCTTCTTCTATCAGCATGGACCTCAGTGTCTCTGGCATGTAACTGAAGTAAGAAGCCAGGGACTGCCCACTTCTGCCTCTGCCTCCAGTCTAATCCATATCAGATCACCTCAGCTCCTCCTTGCTCATAGACCATAAAGAAATACTATGGGATGGGCTGAAAAAATTGGGAGCAAGAGGGGAGTGGGTAAAGCAACAATCTTCTATGATAATAAGCATTTGTATAAGGATTACAAACTGAGACAAAAAACAAATCCCAGCAGGCAAACAACTTTTTAGGCATATACTGGAGAAAGTTTTACATCTACCCACAAAGG
Source organism: Dipodomys ordii (assembly GCF_000151885.1). Lineage (NCBI taxonomy): Eukaryota > Metazoa > Chordata > Mammalia > Rodentia > Heteromyidae > Dipodomys > Dipodomys ordii. The sequence continues at coordinate 14,311,686 of NW_012267235.1, read as the reverse complement.
CATGTGTAAAAAGAATTCTGGGGGCTGGGAAGATGGCTCAGTAGCAAAGTGCTTGCCTTGCATGTGTGAGGCCCTGGGTTCCACATAAGCAGAAAAAACCAGAAGTGGCATTGTGGCTCAAGTGGTTGAACACTAGCCTTGAGCTGAATTGCTGAGGGACAGTGCCCAGGTTCAGAGTTCAGGCCCCATGACCAACCCCATATATATATATATATATATATCACAAAAACATAGAAAATGGATATTGCTGGAGAAGAGAATGACACTATGACTGACTCTGTCTGGGACACAGGTATCGGATTTTTGCCACGAGAAGCAATGAATGCATTGTTTGTGCAGTTAAAACAAATTTAAGATACATCCACAGGATTGTGGATGAATATACCAGGGTCATATTTACCCAGTTCTTCTCAAATACAGCAAGAAAATGCAGCAGATTTCTTTCTTCCCAGTTGACAAAACGTCCCTCCCATCCTGCATTCCCCTTGCTTCACTTTCCGAAGGGCAGGAGAAGGGACTGGATGACAAATGATAAACTTTCCAATCAGTGCTATCTCGGCCTCTGACAGGTTAATGGTCTCTTCTGAATAGCTCAGTCTGTCTCGAATGCAATCTTTGTCTCTTCATAATTTCCTCCCGCTGCCTCTGCCTCTCTCAGATGTGGTAGCTAGGTGTCTGCAGGTTTCCATTTCCCAGCCATTGAAAAAAAATATATCTGGTCTTGATCTGTCACTGATTACCAGACATCCCATGCTGTGAGGGGATTTGGGCTCTAGCCATGCATACTCTGGGCCTCATCCACACCACAAACATCACTGTGTCCAGAATCCCTCCCTACACAGCAATGCATAGGCCACAGGGGCCAGAGCAACTGCCAGGGTCTCATCCATCACAGCCTGTGCTCAGCTTCATCTTTGCATCTGGTCTGCCAGTCTGGAGTCAGAGTAGGCCTGCTCTAGCCTGAGTCTGATGGTGGTACAGCCTGCTCCACTCTCTTCTTATTCTGAAGCTCCCAGACATCTCTATGTATCTGCCATCTGCCTTCCGACTTGTCAGGTCAGGTGCCTGGGGTGGGGAGGGGCCCTGGAGTCCCTTGGTTCCTCTTCCATCATGCTGCTCTCCTCTGTACTCCACTCCAGAATAGGATGAGCTACAGCTTCTTTTACTCCCCAGCACTGAGCCCCTTCTTTCTTGAATGCTTGGCCTGAATGCATTTCCTTCTGCTCCAGAAATGCTACAATCTAATGTGGCTGGCTCTCTGGGTCATCTCAAAGTAGGAATTACTGGGGACAAAAATCTAATAACTGGGGGTCAGGGACTCCTGCCTGTAATCCTAGATAGTCAGGATGAGACTTGAGGATCCCAGGTTTAAGCTAGCCTAGGTAGATAAATCAGAGAGACTCTTATCTTCAATTAACCAATAAACGCCTGGAAGTATGGTTTAAGTGGTAGAGAACTGGCCGTGAGTGGAAAAGCAAGAGCACGAGGTTCTGAATCCAAGCCCCAGTACTTCACAAAACAACAACAATAATGAAATCATTAACAATAAAAAGTATAACTAGCATCCAAATCCATGAATAAAGCATTATTTGGAGACAAACACTTGCATGTTCCTCCATAGCTTCTTAATAGCAGTGCATGGAAAACATGTAGGTAAGTGCCTAATTCCCAGGTGCCTTGGTGACAATCTTATTCTTTTTATTTTATTTTAATCAGTCATGGGATTGAACTCTGCCTGGGTGCTGTCCTCAAGCTCTTTTTGTTCCAGGCTAGCGCTCTACCACTTTGAGCCACAGCACCACTTCCAGTTTTCTGGTGGCTCATTGGAGAAAAGGAGTCTCACAGACTTTCCTGCCTGGGCTGGCTTTGAACCTTGATCCTCAGATCTCAGTCTCCTGAGTAGCTATGATTACAGGCAGGAGCCATCCGCACCAGGCAACAATCTTTACCTTTATTTTTACCCTTAATTTTAGCACTCTCTGAATAAGAATGTGAACCACATATGCCAGAGGTGAGATTGTGAATAGTGATTTCAAAGGAGCCCAACTAGCAACCCCCAGTAACGTTCCCTGGTACATCCTGTGAGCATCCTGCATGCATGCCCACTTACTCACACATAGCTGCCTGCAGAGCATGTCTGCCCCACTTTGGCTCAATCAAAAGGTCTCTGCACACAAGAAACCAACTCCACTTCTCAACCCAAAGTCAAAAAGGGGAAGTGTTCTAGGAAAGGGAAGGAAGGACTGTATTCCACAAACCTCTCTGTACAATTCGATTATCCCAGCCCCCCCAACACTGCCCTCATTTCCTTTCCAGTCACAAGTGCCATTGTGACACCAATCACTGCCCATCTTTCTTGTTTGTATGCTTCAAGTCTAGCAAGTGGCTGAGGATACTGTTCCTTTTATACTTTGGAACAGCTCAGGGATTCCTTGTTTAGATTTCATAATAGCTGAATAGCAATAGGTCATTTTGTTTATTTGTTCTTTTAATTACCCATAAGTAGTTGTTCAAAGAGGATTCAATTCAACAGTCAGTTTATAAGTACAATGCAGCTTAATCAATGTCACTCCTTTCTTCATAAAGTGGAGCTGTCACTCAAGTGGTGTAGTGCCATCCTTGAGCAAAAATGCTGAGGAACAGTACCCAGGCAGAGTTTAAGCCCTAGTACCAACACGTGCATGCGTGCACACACAGACACACATTTTGGGTGACACCTTTCTGTATTTAGAGACTACCAAGCCAAACCACAAAGGGACTGGGTGGGGATCAATGTCAAGGACCAAGGCCGTCATCTCTTCAGCCTCTAAGTCTCTTTCCTACTTGAACTACAGGAGTTCTAGGATGCCTAAGCAGTTCGATAACAAAAGAGGGCTTTGTTTACATGGGATGTGATGAGACACTGACCTGGAATAGCAAGTAGGCAGCGGGACCCTAGCCTGTGCCTGGCAAGTTTAATTTTTTGGATGCAGCAGAGGTGTTTGCAGTCAAAAGTAATTAATCTCTTCTTGAAGTGACAGGTGGTTGGAATGGTTTCTTTTACATTCAGCAAACACACACAAGGTCCAGAGAAAGAAGGCTTCATGTATAGAAGGAATCAGTCATGTGCAACAGTTGGGGCCTAATTCCTTAGAACTCAAACAGGAATTAGGAGAAGAGACTCGGCTTTTGCAGTCTCTTCGAAGGGTTCCAGGAAACATGTTTTAAAACATGTCTTAAAATATGCCTTAAAAATCACAAGAAAAGTGACTTTTCTTGTCAAATTCCTCCCTGGTAGAAAAGTCAAAATACACTCATTTCAAACATTTCATTATCATGTTAGTGGGCAGCAGGCATGGACTGATCCAGGGTTCATGTTATATAGCCCTCAGCCTTCTTCCTCTTTCTCTACTTCAGTTTTACTCTCTCTGGGTTGGCCACTTTTTACCTATCTTTATTTTGTTCTCTGTGGGTTGGCCTCTTTCTCACTTAAGCTCTTCCCTAATGGTTGAAAAAAAATCACTAGAAGATTCAGGAGCCATAAATGTACAGATTCAAATTCAGTTGAGACAGAGACATACAGAGAAAAGTCTTGGGGCTCTCTGATTGAATGAGCTTCAATCAGAAGCCAGCCATGAACCAATCATGATATCTAGGATCTGCTTGAGCTGCAATTGCATGTCCCACCCTGGCCAGAGAGGGGAACAACCATAAACAAAAGTGGAGTGGTTGCCAAGAGACCAGGAATAGGGCATGTGGATGCCAAAGAAGGAAACAACCATCCATTTAGAATCACTAATATATAAAGAGCTCCGGTTGTGTGCAGGAAATTTTCCATTGTGTACATCATTTCTCCTCTGAACCCCTAGCTAGCTCTATTTTATAGATAACACAACCAAAGGACAATGCAACTGGAGGACTTTCCCCATGACAATCAATTTGTGAGTGGCAAAGGCATGATTTGTTTTACATGATTTTAAAAATTACCTTTTAAGTAGTCATACAAAGTAGTCTCAATTAAACATGTCAGTTTATGAGTACAATGCATCTTAATCAATGTCACCTTCTCCTCATCTCTCCCAACACTATTTATCCACTCAAGTTATCCATTTTCACATATGTACATTGAATATTATGAGTGCATTTGCCCACCCTTCCTCTCTCCATCTGTCTACCATTCCCCACCCCCTCTGGAAAACACGTGTTTCCATTTCTTCTTACTCATTGTGTTAAACTGTAAATGCATTATTCAAAGGAGTGACACTGTTGGAATATTCCCTGTTATAGCATACTTTAGTCAATATGTTTGTGATGTTTGCATGTGACCCTGTGTATGTGTTCATATATGTTTATAATTTAGAACTAACCTCCACCTATGAAAGAAAACATTTACCCTTGGTCTCTCCGAAATTGACTTACTTCACTTAAAATATATTCCCCCCCCCAAAGGAACCCTATTGCACTGTCAGTGGGAATGTAAACTAGTACAACCACTCTGGATGGTAAACTGGGGATTCCTTGACAAACTAAACATAGAATTCTCTATACCACCCTTGCACATCTACACAGAACATGACAAGTCATGCACGGCCATGCACACTGCTGCACTATTTACAACAGCCAAGTTATGGAAACAGCCAAGATGCCTGACAATAGATGAGTGGGTCAAAAAAAAAAGTGGTACATACATACAATGGAATTTTGTTCATCCATTAGAAATAATAATATTATGTCATTTGCAGGGAAATGGATGGACCTAGAACAAATCATGTTAAGTGTGGTAAGTCAAGCTCAGAAAGATAAACAGAGCCTGTCTTCTCTCATATGTGAAATCTAGATCTAAATTACGACTGGACATGATAACTTATACAGGACTCTAGGCATTCACAACTAACTGTCAGACTAAAGAGGAAACTCTTAGGGAGGAACCCAAAGGTGTAACTCCTCTGAACATTTAAAACGTTATTTATCAAAACAAATTTCAGGAAATGGAAACAGAGTTGGTTTTTTTTTGTCGGAAGTGGTAGTGATGGTATTAATGTTTGGGTTTGCTTTTGAGGGCGTTTTGTCTGGGGCAGGGAGAGGGCCAAAAAGGGAGTCTAAAAATGGAGGGAGGCAGGGTGAACAATGCAGTCATGGAATTCAATATACACTATGCAACCTGTGAGCAAGGAGGGAGGGGCAAACTAGGGGAAAGTGAAGGAAAGGGTGACATTGACTAGAAAGAACTGTATTCATAACCTGACTTATGAAATGGTAACCTCTCCATATAACACCTGAATAACAATAAAATCATATTTTTAAAAGAAAAATAAATTTTTCCAGGTCTATACATTTCCATGCAAATGACAATAGTATTCTTCGGGATGAGTAAACATCCATTATGTATTTTCTTGATCCATTTGTCTGTTGTAGCACCTGGGCTGTTTCATCACTTGGCTATTGTGAATAGTGAATGAACACGGATGTGCAAGTATCTATACTGCATCCTGACTTGTAATCTTTTTGGATAAATTACCAAAAGTGGTTATCACTGGATAATAGAGTAGTTCTAGTTTAGAAATTTGAGGAAATCTCCAAATGAAAATGGCAGGATTTAAAGCCAATGTTATGCTCTGCTTATACCATCACAGCCTGTCCTAGGCATTTTGAGCTATGTCATGCAGATCATCTGAGATACCTGAAGTCAAGGATCTTCCCAGTGATTGGCCCCAGCAAGCACCTTTGCTCTGTGCTGCAGTTACCTGATAACGAGTTTCCGTTCATTTGCATAGTGAGTTTAGTCAGGGTTTTCTGTCACTCAAACGGAGAAGAACCTTAAGAGATACAATGATCACTTTTGGAATGTGAACGTGAACTTGCAGAAAGTCAAATTGTGTAGCCACCATCCGTCTTTGTTCAGCTCCACACCACCAGCTGTGGACAGACACATCAGTGAGTTCACATCCATCTGCGGAAATAATCGCTTCTTTTCCAAGTGAATTTTTTCCACACCATCACAGCCCGGATTTGCGGTGGCTCTCATACCTACTCCAGTGCTAAGTCAGGAAGCATCTTATCTTATCTGGACCAGACACAGCTCCTTCAGGGAGCTATCAGGCATTGCCAGATAAAATACCTGCTAGGAAGGACACCCTCAGCTAGAAGCTACCAATGCATCTATGGTTATGGTGAGCGACTGGAGGTTCCCTCTGAGGGAAGGAAAATCTGCCAGGTGAGTGGGCAAGATGAACCACAACCGACCCGTCTCCTTTCAGTATCCAAAGCATACATCATCAAAGCCAAGGCAAGCAATGTAAGCTCTGGATCCTGAGTCCAGCAGTTTCATCTGCAGCTAAAACCCAAGCAAAGTCTTTCCTAGGACAGCACTTGGTTGCCTATCCTGGTTGCCTGAGAGGACCCAACCTTGTGCCCATGTGGTTCCTCTCCACTGTGATCACCTACCACCACTGCCCTTCCCACGTGCAAAGGAAAAGGTCACTTCCTGCACACACCCGTGTGATGGGGTGTATGCCTACCTGAGACTGCTTGGCCATCTTCTTCTACCACTTTGTGGTTAATACCTTTAGGAAAACTACCCATATCAGCAGTACCCCCCCACCCCCGCTTCTCTCTCATCTAGTTAGTGAGTCTCTGAAAGAGGGCTTTTCTTAACCTGAACTGTCCATTTGACTCACCTGTGAGTTTTGTCCATGAGATGTTCTCACTGACTCCCCAATCTCACCTCTGATGGGATACTACGGACTTTGTTCCTGTGACCCACAAGAAGGGTTCAGTTCAAATGAGACCAGGTAGGGCTCACAAGCATCCTGCACCTCGCTTGGTTTGCAGCCATAAGCAAACAGTGGAAAATGTGCAAAAATGATGTGTGAAATTAATCTGTTAAATTATAGGAAAGGAAAACAGATGCCATCCTTAACCATTCACCAAGGGGGTAACTCTAAATGTGATGTGTGACTAGGAACTTCCCAACTAGGTAAGCCCTGAAAAGCAATTTTGTGACTGCAAGAGTAATTGTTGGTTTTTGTTTGTTTGTTTGTATCGGAGTTTGCCCACTACATACTTGTATCTGATGTTTTGCTGTTGGAATACTAAAACTCTGCCAGTATGATCTTCCCCAGTTCTCGAAGGACTACTCATTTAAAATTTAAAAAGCTTTAAATTTTTTATCAAGGCTTGGTTTACTTGTCATAAGAAGAAATGCATTTTATATCATAGCTTATAACTGGCAATTTAGAACTGCTTTTGGTGAAACATATTAACTCCTCCTCATGCAAGCCTTCCTATGTCCAAAAAGGGACTACAAGGACAAAACCCCACATTCTTCCTCTATTTAAACCTAAAGCTCATGTCTGTATTGCAAAGATAGCCTGAAATGGTTGCTTTTTTTCTTTCCATGGCATGTCCATGTTACATTTATAAATTTCCTTTCTCTGCCCTTCACCCCTACTGGTGGGTGATAGCTGACCTGACATGTAGGACCCTGGGGTGGATCCCCTGGCCTGAAACCCCTGTTTGGCAAGCTCAGAGCACTCATCCACATGTATGGAATAACGCATACCTTTGTTATATAGGAGAGGGTCTAATATTTTTGATGCTACATTTTCTTTATGCTAATTATGACTCTCAAAGAGTTTATGAAACTGGGACAAAGTAACTTGAGATCTTAGTTTATATCTGTCTAGCTGTGTTTCTGATACAGAAGTTTTTGTTGTTCTTGCTAGAGATGGGCAGAGCCTACATAGTCCTTCTGGTTCAGCAGTGGGCAGAGAACACAGGGTTACAATCCTACAGCAAGTAATGCCTGTTTAGTGTTGCAGCTTAGGATAGACAATATCTGCCAGGGTTGCAACTCTACGGCTGAGCATCCTTGGGTTCTTTTCTTTTTAATTTTTTTTATTTTCTTGTAAAAATGCTGTACAGAGGGGTTACAGTTACATCAGTAAGGTAATGAGTTTATTTCTTGTCAAGCATTGTTACCCCCTCCTTTGTTTTTCTCCTACTATCTCTTCCCTCCCCACTTCTCTGCCTCCTCCCAGCCCCAAAGTTGTAAAGTTCATTTTCAACACAGTATCTTTTGAGTATCATTGTGGCAATTGGTCATCCTGTGTCCTTGTGTCAGCATTTTGTTATTTCCCTTCCCCTCCCCAAATTGCATAAATGTCTATACAGGACACAAGATACCAAAATCAAATACAGTGACAACAGGGATATGCCATAGGAGAAGAACATGCAAAAGAAACAACTTAGGAGCTTTTTTTAGACAGATCATACAAAGATACTTTTTCCTAAGGAAGGCAATTAATACATTATAAATGCAATCCAAGGGAAAAGAATAGTGGACACAAACTCCTAAGTTGTGGTTAAGATGTTGTATTTGTTGTTGTGATACTGTTAAATAGATATCAGACCAAACTACTTGACAGCTAAAGCAGATTGTTTTAAGTAGGGAGAAAAAGTCCCAAATCAGAGTGTTTGTGTTTGCTTAAAGATGACATTCATAACACAATATGCTTTAGGACTGGCCTGTTTCTTGATTGTATACCAGGAAAACAATTAGATTTAAATCTGTGATGTTCTTTCTCTTGGTGGTCATGAAAATTGTCCTGTGCTCTTTGTTTCAAAGTAAAAAAAAAAAAGAAAAAAATGAATAGTACATTAAAAACAACAAAAACAAAGAAAAACTGCTTGTGTCCATATCTTGAGGTTCATTTCACTTAGCATCATCTTATATGGCCATATGTACATAGCTTTTCAGCTTTTCTGCTCATCTGGTAAGATTATCCTAGACATATACTAATTATTGCAAATAATGGAAACCAGGGGACCTATATTTCTTTGGATCTGGCTTACTTCACTTAATGTAATTTTTTCCAAGTCTTTCCATTTCCTAACAAATAGGGTGGTGTCATTCTTTCTGATGGAAGCCTAGAATTCCATTGTGTGTGTGTGTGTGTGTGTGTGTGTGTGTGTGTATCACATTTTCTTGACCCATTCATCTACTGAGGGGCATCTGGATTGGTTCTATACCTTAACTATGGTGAATAATGCTGTGTTAAACATAGTTGTGCTGGTAACTTTAGTATGGCCTTGTTTGTGATCATTGAGGTAAATGCCCAGAAGTGGGATTGTTGAGTCATTGGTGAGCTCTAGGTATAGTCTTTTGGGGAACCTCCATACTGCTTTCCAGAGTGTTTGAACAAGTTTACATTCCCACAAACAGTGTAGTAGGGTTCCCTTTTGGCCACATCCCTCCAGTATCTGTTGTTATTAGATTTCTTGATTATAGCCATTCTAACTGGGGTGAGGTGGAATCTCAATGTGTTTTGATTTGCATTTCTTTTTTGGCCAAAGAAGTTGAGCATTTCTTCATGTGTCTCTCGGCCAATCTTATTTCCTCTTCAGAGAAGTCTCTCTTTAAGTCTTTAGCCCACTTGTTAATGGGGCAGTTGTTTCTTTGAGGATTTATTTTTGGGGGTTTTAATTTTTTGAATTTTAAGTATATTTAAATATGTCTGTCGTATAGCTAGTGAAGATCTTCTCCCAATCTGTGGGCTTTCTATTGATCTTGCTAGCTATGTCCTTTGCCACACAGAAAGCTCTGCAGTTTCATGCAATCTCATTTGTCCAACCTTTCTTGGCCTGTGCCAAGGATCCCTAAAGTTTCTCCTATTCTGTCCTGTAATGTTTTCAGGGTGCCTGCTTTTACTTTGAGGTCTTTGATCCATTTGGAGTTGATTCTGGTGCAGGATGATATATAAGGATCTAACTTTAGTATTCAACAGATGTTTAACCAATTTTGCCAGCACCATTTACTGAAGAGGCTGTCTTTCTTTCATTCTATTTTTTTGGCTCCTTTATGGAAAATTGGTGGCTATAGGTCTGAAGGTTCATTTCTGGGTCTTCACTTCTATTCCATTGGTCCTCAGGTCTGTTCTTGTGACAGTACCAAGCTGTTTTGATCACTAGGGTTCTTTTCTTTTTTCTTCTTTTGTGCTAGTAGTGGAGCTTGAACTCAGGGCCTGGGTGTTGTCCCTGAACTTTTTTGCTCCAGGCTAGCACTCTACCACTTGAGCCACAGCTCCACTCCTGGCTTTTTGGAAGTTAATTGGAGATGAGAGTCTCATGGACTTTTCATCCCAGGCTGACTTTGAACCATGATCCTCAGACCTCAGCCTCTGAGAAGCTAGGATTATAAGAGAGAGCCATGGGCACGCACTGGGCTCTCCTTTGGTTCTTGTCTCAGGAATCCCATAAATGAAGTAGGGACTTCAGAGGGTGAATGTGAAGAACTTAATTCAGAAGAGAAGTACCTGTCTCTGCTTTCACCTTTTATCCATCTTCTTTATTTCATTTTTACTTTATTTATTTATTGTTATTATAAAAGTGTTGTGCAGAGGGATTAGTTACATAAGTCGGATAATGAGTTCATTTCTTTTTAAACAGTGTCACACTTTCCCTTGCTTCTTCCCATTTTTCTCTCCCATCCCCACCCACAAGTTGTACAGTTCATTTTCAACATAGTGTCTAGTGAGTACCACTGCTGCCTTTGTTCACCCTTTGTCCTACTATTTCAGTGCCCCCTTACCCTCCTAAACACAGACGAATGCACAATCAAGACAAAAGAAATGAAAACAAAAACAGCAACAAAAATCTTCAAACCCTCTTGTTTCTTCTTAGAGTTCATTTTAATAAATATCATTTTGTATGCTAAGCACCTTTGTGATCTTGTAAAAATATCCTTCTTTGGTCTCACCCTGTATGAAGGCCTAGAGACTTATATAATTTATCATGTCCCTGTGTACCATGTGTTTTTTTTAAACCATCCATACCATCCATTGTGTTTACTTGTAGATTTTTAGGCACATTCTAGTTACTACAAATGAGGGAAACCATACAACCTATGGTTTTTTGGGTCTGGCTTACTTCCTTAATATAATTTTTCCAAGTCTTTCCATTTCCTTATGAATGTTAGGATATCATTATGAATGGTAGGATATCATTCTTTCTGATGGAAGCATAGAATTCTATTATGTACATATACCACATTTTCTTGATCCATTCTTCCAGTGAGGGGCATCCAGGTTGATTCCATATCTTGTCTATGGTAAACAATGCTGCAAAGAACATGGCTGTGCTGGTAACTTTAGCATGACCCTGTTTCTGGTCTATTGGATAAATGTCCAGGAATGGAATTTCTGGGTCATAAGGAAGCTCTATGTTCAGTTTTTTGAGGAACCTCCATACTGGTTCCTATAGTGGTTGAACAAGCTTACATTCCTACCAACAGTGTAATAGTGTTCCCTTTTGGCCACATCCTGACTCATTCATCTCTTGTCTTCTGTGTCTCTGTCTCTGTGTTTCTGCCCCAATCACTCTGTGTAGGCATTCCTGTTCCCTCTAATTGGTTGCTCCCCTTATAGTTAAGCGCTTAGGAAGGTAACACTTTGTTGGTCAGGTCTTACAACATGTGATTATCTATTAATTCCCAATCAGGCTTCTTGTGCAAATTCCCCTGCTCACAGGAAAGTTACCCAGACTAGAAGGTCGTAGGGAGGGGAAGAGCAAGATGCTCTGAAACAATGTCTCCTTTGCATCTGTTTTTGGCTGGCTAGGCCAGGATGCTGTCCAAGGCCCCTTGGTCCTAACTAATTTATGCTTTCATTTCTTCTTCCATCTGTTTCAGGTTCATTATCCAGACCTTTTTTTTTCCAACTGCTTGCCTTAGGATTTTTTTTATTTTTTATTTTTTGCAGGACAGAATGCGGAAACTGCATGAATCCATGAAGCTTTTGTAGGCTTGTGAAACCTAAACGCTTTGATGAAAATATTCTTGCCATCCTCTAAGAGGAAAAGCAAACTGGCATTGGAGAATGACAAGAGATTAGAGACTAATGTCCACTAGATTGGAAATAGAAAAACCATTTGGGATCTTGGGTGTATTGGATATGTACCTCCTCTCCCCGCTCCTACTCCTTGAACCACATACACCTGTTTGTAACACCAGACTTGAAAACTTCCGAGCCATGGTAAGAAGGGACCAGAAAGGGATCAGAAGCCTGCTGGGCTTCCAGGGGCCACACGGGAAATGAGGATATCTATAATTCCCGTCATGACTTAAAAATTTAAAAAAACACCTAGCCTTGTCTCCCAGGTGCCCCACAGACACCAGAAGAGCCCCCGAGGTCCAGAAAAGAAGAGGGAGGGAGAGGAGTCCATCAATGACTGAAGCAGTTCTTCCTCCCTCTTGGTGAGATGGGCTCAATTTCAAAATAAAACTAAGAAGTGTAATAGTTTTTACTCCTACTTTTTAAAATAAGATTCATACCCAATTTACCTATTTCTTTCACTTTTCCCTACTCCAGATCCTTTCTCCTCACACTGGAGGTGTGCCTCAGTAGTATTGTACCAGCCTAACAAGTACAAATCCCTGAGTTCAAACCCCCAGTACCACCATATATATATATATATATATGCATATATATGCATATATATATACACATATACATATACGTTCATATGCATATGTGTGTGTTAGTTTTGTTTTGAGCTTTCTTTAAGCCTCTATTGTAAGACATATATGTTTACCCCAGATGTTTGTTTAAAGCCCTGTATGTTTTTCCTGCAAATAAGCCAGGAGCTAGCTCTTTGGACCTTTGAACAGCAGTGGTACAAGCTTCCTTTATGGCTTGAAGCCTATAGCCAGAAATTATTAGCAAACAGCCCTTCTCTGACTACTGGGCACTTTACTCTGAGAACACTGCAGCTACAAAAACCATTACAACTGAAGCCATAGTGCCTGGCCCAGGCAGTTATACCCCTGTCACAGCTGCCCCAGATAACCCCTGAGGGCAACACGGGCCTCAGGGAACTTTCCATAAGCCTGCAGCTAGTCAGACTCAGGATGGTGGACAGCACTTCCTCCATAACCCAACGAAAGACCAGTGATCAGCAGAAGGAGTCACTGCAAGCACAGAGCCAGCTTTCACAAAAGCCGAGGGTAAGATAAAACCCTCAACACCCTGTAAACTTTACAGTGTAGAGAGGAAACTGTTTATCTCTGCAGTGCCCATGGAAACTCAACTAGGTCAAAGGAACATGGCCCACAATCTGACCTCCCTGAGCATTGGAGAGAGAGCAGAGGATCTGCTCTGTTAGATGGAAAGGTGACACCCACCTGCAAAGGCCTCTTCTCAAGCAGAAACCCCTGAGGACCCAGGAAGCCAGAGCCACCAGGCAGGCTGCAGGCTGAGTGTGTGTGTGTGTGTGTGTGTGTGTGTGTGTGTGTGTGTGTGTGTGTGTGTGCGTGCGTGCACACACATGCACGCACATGCTCCCACACCTGGTATGGGGAGGAAGGGATAGGAGCACAACATACCCTGGCCAAGCCTTCTCTACAAAGATCACAGAACAGAATCAGCACTTCTACCTAATTTTTAAATACAAAGGTGTTTAACACAATCACAATTTTTCCAGGAAATCTGTTTCTTGATATATAGTTCCTTCTACCCTTTAAAACTTACTATCCACAATACTATAGCCTGTTTTTTTGGCTTGTTGCAATAGGTCTTGCGAGGTATTCCAGGCTAGACCTGAACTTGCTATTTTCCCACCTTAGTCTCAGGAGTGCTAGGATTACAGGAATGAGCTCCCATACCTGGCAATCATACCTAGGCCTTTGAAAATTGAAAAGCTGCAATTACTATGATAAAACACGCAAAATATAAAATTTATCATCGTAACCGTTTTTAAGTGTACTGCTTAATGTGTTAATATATTCATGTTTTTGTGCAATCATCAACAAGATCCATCTCTTAAACTCTATCGATCTTGCAAAACTGAAACAGCTGGGCTGGGGATCCGTCTATGACCCTGGAAGTGAGTCTTTCTCTTTAACTTTAGTGGATGACCTGCCTACTGGACCAGAGACACACTATACATATACACAGAGAAATAGACACCACACATAGACACCACACATGGTATCATACCACATACCACACACACACACACACACACACACACACACACACACACACTGCAATTTTATAACAATGTTGGGGATTTGGAGAGCTTTACATGGAATAGCCACATCATGGATGGCCAAAGCCAAAAATCCCAAACACCATTCTTCTCCAGTCAATGACAGCCCAAATCTATATCCAGCTTTAAAGTCTAGGATTTTTGGCAAACTACCCCCCTTTTTCCTTGGATTCTGTCTTTTAATACATTGCCACATGTGAACTCAACAGTAAATATGACTACCATTCATACATTAGAAAAGATACTTCAAGAAACTTATTCTAAAAGAAAACAAAGAATACAAGAAAAGGCTATCTATAGCTTTTAGTCATGTGGTAGAGCTCCTCTTAAAACAGTCTCAGCTATGCTAACCCATCCTTATCCCCTTCCCTGTAGTACCTTATTTGGCCTAGGTTCTTTGCTGATAATTAAATACAAGTGTTGCATTCTTGGGTATCTTCTCGTGCTGATTATCACCTGGCAGCTCTTACCCTGGGCCTGTTGACAGGAGGACAATGTCCACTTCAGCTCCCTTTGTAGAACTCAGTCCTTGAATTCTCTTCAGAGCAATCAACTGAGGAGACACTAAACGTTCCACTAATGACACAGGAACTAAAAAATAACCAGAGAACAATCTTGAGTTCCAGTTTTGTAGAACTTGATGAGGGAAAGCATCTCTCCCTCTGGTATCAAAGCTCCAAGTGGATACATGAAGAAAATGAGGGCATGATATGAAAGAGGGATCGTGTCAAGATGCTTCATATCGTCCATTGGTTAAAATACCTTCTGCATCCCAAAGGACCACATCCCAGGTTATAAATTTGTGTCTCCAACTGCAACTGTCACTTTAGCAGATTTTGTGTGTATGTGTGCATGTTTGTATGTGTGTGTGTGTGTGTGTGTGTGTGTGTGTACATGTGTGTTGGTCCTGGGGCTTGAACTCAGGACCTGAGCAGTGTCCCTAAGTTTTTGCGCTCTCTACCACTTGAACCACAGATTCACTTTCAGTTTTTTTGGGGGGGGGTTGTTTGTTTTGTTAATTTGGTAGTTTGGTAATTTGGAGATAAGGGTCTCACAGACTTTCCTAATAGAACTGGTTTTGAACCACGATCCTCAGATCTCAGCCTCCTGAGTTAGGACTGCAGGATTACAAGAATGAGCCACTGGCACCAGGCCACCATTCAAGTATTTTTATTTTTTTATTTATTGTATTTATTTTATATTTTTTATTGTGAAAGTATTGTACAGAGGGGTTACAATTACATGGGCAAGATAATGAGTACATTTCTTATCAAGCATTGTAGCCTCCTCCTTTGTTTCCCCTTCCCATCCCTTCCCATCCTCGCATTCAAGTATTTTTAAAGGCAGCTACTTGTTGAAAATGTGGTGTGATATAAGCTAGTGTGATTCAGGGGCCTTGGTCCATCTCCTCCTTCTGTTGTGTTTGTGGCTATTTAAATAAGACTGGAGATGCCATATGCTACAAAAGCCCTCCTTGTCCTGGTGGTGAGATTGGCTGAAGCATCACAGGTAGGAAGGGCAAACACAACTTGTAAATCAGGATTTATTCTGGGGAGTTCACACCACCATCCTTCCACAGTGAAAATAGCCAATAGGTGATCAGGCTACCACTACATGGCACATACCCCGGCCTTCAGACCTCCCAGATCTGAGATTTGCCATCCATGTCTCTGTACCTTCATGTGCTTCCTCTGCTGAATGGGAATATGAATAGAACCTAAAAGGATAGGCTAAGCCAGGATATGACAAGCACTAAGACCAGTACCTGGCATTAGAAGATTCTGGAGACAGTTCTATGCCAGTGTCATCATTCCTATGCAGTGCTGGGAGACTGCTATCCACAACTTTCACATTTCTGCAAATCTGAACAGAAGAACTGACAACTTTTGGATCACTTTCCTTAAGGATGTGAACAACCTTAGAACATAGGTAACTCTGTCCAAGGAAGAGAGCAGCTTTGATGACTGTCCATTTGGGACAAAGGTTGAAGCTGGTTTGTTTGCGGCCCACTATCAAGCTTTAGTTGCTCAGCAACACAAACCCACTGCTTGTGCAGATCCAGCCAGGCCATTGTGCACCCTTTCCCCTGCCACCCTCTGCCCCATGGAACCTGGAGTTGGCAATGCCAGCATCTTCTGACTATAATCTAAGAAAAGTATCCTTTGCTAGGATCCATGAGCTACAGCAAACGATAGTGACTATAGTTAGAGTAGTTCAATCTTAGATTTTTCAGAGGCTTTGCTTCTGGATTTTACTGTCTTGTATGTGTGCATGCCAGCGCCAGGACTTGAACTCAGGGCCTTAGCATGGTCCATGAGCATTTTTGCTCCAGGATGATACTTTACCACTTGAGCCACATTCCACTTCTGGCTTTTTAAAAAATATACATACCACATCTTTTTTTAATTGTGAGAATACTGTACAGAGGGGTTACAATTACATGGGCAAGATAATGAGTACATTTCTTATCAAGCATTGTAGCCTCCTCCTTTGTT
>NW_012267235.1:14287333-14294824 GCF_000151885.1 Dipodomys ordii | reverse complement strand
CCCTAATATCAATTTATCTGACCTTTTCTGCTTGACTCAGACATATACTAGTTATTGCAAATAAGGGAAACCATGGGACCTATGTTTCTTAGGCCTGGCTTACTTCACTTAATATACTTTTTTCCAAGTCTTTCCATTTCTTAACAAATGGGGCAATGTCATTCTTTCTGATGGAGGCATAGAATTCCATTGTGTATATACATTGCATTTTCTTGATCCATTCATCTACTGAGGGGCATCTGGGTTGGTTCCATATCTTATCTATGGTAAATAATGCTGCAATAAACATAGTTGTACTGGTAGCTTTAGTGTGGTCTTGTTTGTGAACATTTGGGTAAATGCCCCAAAGTGGGATTGCTGGGTCATAGGGGAGCTCTATGTGGAGTCTTTTGAGGAACCTCCCTACTACGTTCCAAAGTGGTTGAACAAGTTTACACACCCACCAACAATGCAGTAGAGTTCCCTTCTGTCCACATCCCCTCCAGCATCTGTTGTTATTAGAGCTCTTGATTCTAGCTATTCAAACTGGGGTGAGGTGGTATCTCAATGTTGTTTTAATTTGCATTTGCTAGAGATGTTGAGCATTTCTTTATGTGTCTATGGGATTGCATGAAATTGCAGAGCTTCTGCATGGCAAAGGACATAGCTAGCAAGATCAATAGAAAGCCCATGGATTGGAAGAAGATCTTCACTAGCCATACAACAGACAAGGGTCTCATATCTAAAGTATACCTGGAACTCAAAAAATTAAACCCCCCAACAACAAATCTTTAAAGAAACAACTGCCCAATAAATAAGTGGGCTAAAGACTTAAAGAGAAACTTCTGGCTTTTTGATGGTTAATTAGAGATAAGAGTCTCACTGACTTTCCTGCCCAGGCTGGCTTTGAACCTCGATCCTCAGATCTCATCCTTCTGACTTTATAGGGCTTAAGAGCTAGACATGTAAAACTAGTTGCTGTTTCTGACAAATCAGACTCAGCTTTGGGGATTTCCAGAGTAACCTTGACTGATAAAGCTGAACCTATCCATAGGCTCTCTCCAGGCCTCATGGACCCTGGACCTAAGACCTATTTGAACAATTTTGATCTCATGAGTGTCATTACTTCCCCTTGATGGAGTACTGTTTGGCGAGTTCCACTTCATTACTAACTGAATCCATAATCTCCAGATGGCTCAGACTGCGTAGTTACCTAAGTTCCTGGATTGGATATTTAGGGTCCACCAAGCAGCAAGTTAGTACTTATTTCTCAGAAGAACTCTAGTAGCTAATGGTCCAATATTTAAGTCTCCACTGTAATTTTTACAATTATGATTCATTTCATATATAACAAGATATCTTGGTTTTCTGTGATATTTAAATTATTATGGACTTTCTTTTCTTTTTAAAAAATAATTTTTTTTATAGCAAGACCTCAGGACCAGTCTCTGAGCTTTGCCCACCCTCTTTCCAAAAGCAAATGATAAGATCTTCATTTAAGAGGCATCCTCTCTACTTAGAGGAGGAGAGGAAGGGATCATCCTTATCTCTGAAAACACAGCAATACAGAGAAGAATCTGAGCAGGAAGGCCTTGTGTATTTGTGTGTGTGTGTGTGTGTGTGTGTGTGTGTGTGTGTGTGTGTACTGGGACTTGAACTCAGACAGAGCAATGTGCCTCAGCTTTTTCACTCAAGGCTGACATTCTACTACTTAAAGCATACCTCCACTGATGGCCTTTTTGCTAGTTAATTGGAGAAAAGAGCCTTATGGAGTTTTATACCTGGGCTAGCTTTGACTGACAATTTCTAGATCTAGATCTCAGCCTCCTCTGTAGCTAGGATTACATGTGTGAGCCACTTGTGTGTCAAACTTTTTTTAAACTTTTAAAAAATCAATTTATTGTTAGTATAAAGGTGATACACAGAGGGATTGCAATCACACGAGTCAGGTAATGAATACATTTCCTTTCATACAGGGTCATTTGTTCCCTCTCTCCAGTTCCTCCCTCCTGTCTCCACCCACCAGTTGTATAGTTCACTTTTTATCAGGGTCCAGTGAACTCTACTTTTTCACCATTTTCCCCTCAAGTTTTGTGCCCTCCCAAAGACATACACCATACATAAAGAAGACAGAATCATAAAAAAAAAATAAAAATTAAAAAAGAGAGAAGAGATCTCTTGTTCCATATCTTGTGATACTTTAACTATTATGGACTGTATTTTCTTAAAAGACCAAATAACCTGAACATCTGGAGGACTATGGCAGAAAGACTGATTCTCTATACGTTCTCCCCATACCCAGAGTATCTGCACTTAAGTGCAGACGGAACCTGGGAACATGTTAGCTACATGGAATAGAGAATTTAGGTAATGGGTACAATTAAAGTTGCTCATCAGTTGAGCTGAATATAGGAAAATGATTCAAGTGAGCCCAGTATAATAACACAGGTCCTTAAAGGTGGAAGACAAAGGTAGAAATGGGAAAGTGGAATGATGTAGTGGGAGAAATACTCACCGGGCCTCTGCTGGCTTTGGAGACAGAAGACAACCATAAGTCAAGAAATGTGGAAGTTTCTAGAAGCTTGACGAAAGGAAAAAAAATGTATTCTCCCAAGAGCATTCAGAAGGAGTGCTGTGGCAAAACAGTCAGGACTAGGTAATGTGAGAAACAGAAATCATCATAAAGAAAGCCAGAGTCAGGAGCTAAGAGTGAGGACTCCTGGAGCAACCTGGTCAGAATCATGTTTTACACAGCAGGATGGCATTCCTCCACTCCATCTCTCTCCTTCAGAGGTTAAGTAAGTTGAACTTTCCTTAGATGAGTAATTTGGCCCAAGAATAGAAGATGTCTGATTCAATAATTTGTTAACCAGAAACAATGTTCATAAGGGTGACAAGAGTGACAGCCATCTCACCAAGCCTTATTATAAAGTCATCACACTGATCAGCTTAGTTTAGATGTTATGAATATTCCTGGAAGAAGGCCATGTACTGAGGCCTGGGCTCCTGTTCTTAGCATGTCTGAGGATACTTCCTCCCCGACTGTTTTTTGTTTTGTTTTTTACTTCCTGTGTTGTTACTAAACCTTTGATGGTCCCTGGTGAATGTCATCCATGGATCTTTTCAGAATTATGTTCATTATTGAATTCAAGAGCCTTGGCTAGCCAGATAATTGAGGAGCTAGGTTGGGGACTCCCTCTCCTCTCAGAAGATACTCCCTGCTCCATATTCCTGCCCAGTAGTAGACTCAGTATTTGCAATACTTTGATTTTAGCTCAATGAGATCCAGGGCAACCTCTGAACTATACAGTGGTAACATAATAAATACATTGTTTTTAGCCATGAAGCCCAAGATAATTTAATGTAGCTACTACTAGCAAAAGCTAGTAGTAAAAACCAATGAACAGGTCAAAACAGGACAAACAATGTAAGTGTGATGTCTCCAAAATCTGAAAGATCCCACAAGCTTTGTTTCCTCTCCTAGAGGATCCCCTGCAGTGGATTGTTTTGTTTTTCTCATGCAGGTCTGGTGTGGCACCATAGCTGAGTGGGATCAATGCCACTTTTGACTGTGGTTTTGACGATCACAGCCCAATAGCTAGCTGCAAGTGGAAAGTGTTCACTTGAAACAGTCACATGATTTCCTGACACAATCCTAGCTCTGTGTGTGTGTGTGTGTGTGTGTGTGTGAAGCCATGGCAGCTACCTTGACTGAAGCAAAACAAAAGGATCTAGTAGAATCAAGCCCAGTGGCTGATAGATGAATGCAGAGTTGAACCACAGGCATCTGGGCAGACAGGAGTTACTTTTATTGTTTTATTTTTCCTTCGATCCTTTGAACAAGAAGTCCCTTTACCTGTCTGAAAATTTCTTCTTCTCACAGTGCGGCTCTGAGACTCTAAGAACTAGACAAGCCTGGAGTGGAGAAGAAAGTCAAAGGATGCTGGGATGCAGGACACACATCCTGGCAACCATTTCCTCTCAGACCGTCCATGAAGAGGTGACCTGGGAGCCACCCTGTGGACCAACCTGAGGACTCAGAGGGAGGCTCTGGGCTCATCTTTGCTAAGCATCAGACTCAGATGCCATCTCCTTCTGTCTTCACCATGCACAGTCTTGTCTCCACAACCCCACATCCCCCTCCTGAGACAAAGATGCACAGCCAGGATAAGCAAAACCATTAATAAATCCCCAGATGATCACCAAGGGAAATGGATGTGCGGAGCCATCAGGCACTCTCGAGCACTAGGATCATGGTACACCACAACTTCCACAAACACTACTCAACCAGTTGTTAAGTGTTTCCATAAGCCAGCTCCACACTGAGCCTCACCACATGGACCAATTCATCAGAGACTGCTATATTCTGAGATCCAAGGCCTGTGGCAGAGATGGGAGCCATTTTTAGAGAGAAGGCATCTTGCCCAAGATGATACAGCTAGCAGATGTCAGAGCTGGTATTTGAATGCTTGCCATGGTAGCCCTGGTAATACAAGAGGACCCATGTACCAAGTGCTGTTTCTTTTTGTGGGCCCCCTGCCAGCCTGTGGTTTTCTCAGATGCTGCCATCTCTTCTGGGCAGGAGGGCTCCGCACCTGAGTACTGATGCTCAGCAGAACAAAGGCATTTGCAGGCAGTTCTTAATTAGTAGGTGTTTAACCTCTAGGAGTCCCTAATGTACCTAAAGTGGTTTTAGCACATAAAGTACCAGTCCCCTCATAGGTCAGCCTTCCCATCAGGCTGGGGCCTGCTCATTTGCAGACACAAGACTCTTAGTGGGTCTCCTGCTTTCTTATCCTTGCCCTTTTCTCTCCACTGAGACACGAGAGAAATCACACCTCTTGGTCCCTCTGCTTTCATCTTCTTTGCCTGCAGCAGTCTTGCATTATCAAGGCTAATTCCACAGTTGATAAACCATTCAGAGCTTTAGGCTGAGCCATGGCCTTGGCCCCATGAAACTCATGGCTGCCCTTCATTATACCTGTCTCCGGGACACAGTGGCCTTTCCAGCTGCTCACTCCCCATCCCTTACCAAGATCTTCGCACAGCACAAGAATCACTGGTATGATCTTACTACCTACCCCACATAAGCTACTTACATCAGGAGATAAGACAGTGAGCTGGGTGCTGGTGGTTCATGTCTGTAATCCTAACTATATCTGAGGATCATGGTTCAAAGTCAGCCTCGGCAGAAAAGTCTGGAAGACTCTTTATCTCCAATTAACCAGCAAAAAGCAGGATGTGGAGATGCGGATCAAGTGGTAGAATGCCAGCCATAAGCAAAAAAGCCATGTGAGAACATGAGGCCATGAGGTCAAGCCCCAGTATTGTCTCAAAAAAAAAAAGGATATCAAGGCAAGGCAGGTGACTTTATTCAAATAGCCTTCAAGGGGTACTCCCATCACACAGCCCATGTTGCTGGGCAGCTGACTTAGGGATAGGGTTAGCAGGTGATGAATGTTTCCAGACTGGTAGGCTGTGGGTGAGGGGCTAAGCATGCATACATGATCCTCCACACTCTGCTTTTCAGTTCTGCAAAGCTCAAGAAAAATGATCAGTATTTCCTGAGGCTCCTACTATTATAGATTAATTATATTTTCCACAGGAGACAGGCCAGAGATGGGGGAAGCTGTCCCTGGGCCTTCTCATTGATTGCCAAACTCCAAGAAAAGAAGAAAAGCATCTTCAATGCTCAGTTGCAGAAGAGGCTGCTTGAGAAGAGCTTTCTAGAGCTCGGGGCTACCTCTTACAAGTTTCTATGGATGGAGAATCTGGCCTTCCCTCCTGATTGCCCTGTTCTCACACTCTCCCCTCTGAATACTGGCCACAGGCACCAGGGTCAGGGAAGGAATGCCTGGTCCCTTCGAGCTCCTGGTATTGATGCATGAAGGGCACCTCTCAGGACATCAGGAGGAAGCTAGAAGAATTGTCTGGGAAATGAGTGACTCCTGGGGCTTCTCAGGTCCTCCTCACCATCTGAGCAAATGTAGTGGTTTAGCATCAAGGTAGAAATGTGTCCTGCTGTCTTTCTCTTCTTTTTTGGTGAAATGCATACAATCTAAAAGTAACCACTTAAAGTATACAGTTCAGAAACAGGTAATACATTTATAATATTATGCAACTCCTGCCTCCATCTAATTCCAAAACACCTTTATCACCCCCAAAAGAAATTCTGTTAAAAGTTGGTGAAAATTCTCCCTCCCCCAACCCCTACACCCCTGCTTCCTGTCTCTGGGTTTATTTAGGCTGGATTTTGACTGCATATAAATTAAAGCAAGTAAATTTTTACAAATATGCACATCAGGTACTATCCCTACTCTCCTTTAACATCAGAGAAACCTGGACACACTTTAACATAAAAGGTCACATTTCATGACCTTGTGAGCCTCACTTCTTTCCTTAGCAACAGGTTTACAAGTTTGTTCTTGTGGCTCCAAACAAACACATGCATGCCAGTGTTCACAGCAGCACTATTTATCATAACCCAAGGTAAGGCAATCCAAGTTTGTATCAAGGGATCGACAGAAATGCAGGATGTGCTACATCCATATGTTAACAATATTATTCATCCAATAAATAAATTAAGTTGCATGGAAACAAAAGGAGACTGGTGGATGCCAGGGGCTGGGGAGTTAGGGCTGAATGGGAACAGAGTTTCAGCTGCAGAAGATGGAAGAGTTGGGGAGACAGATGAAGGCCATGGCTGTACAACGATGTGAATATGCTTAATTAATGTCCCTGAGCTCAGCCTTAAAATGGGTAAAATGATTGACTTTCATTATATATATTTTAGAAGTATGTAAAACAAAGCAATAGCCTTGCACCAGTGGCTCAAGCTGGTTAAAATCTTAGCTGCTTGGGAGGCTGAGAACAGGAAGATTGTCCAGTCCGAAAAATCCACTTGACTCAATCTCAACGGAGGGAAGCTGGGTATATTGGTACATGCCTATATTGCCAGCAACTGCAAGAGTAGTTGAGTTGGATCATGGCTCAAGTATGCATGCAGGCTGGAATTAAGATCCTCTCCTGAAAATAACCAGTGCAAAACAGGGCTGGAGGCATGGCTCAACAGTAAATGCAGTTGTCTAACCAGCAGAGGACCTGAGTTCAACCCCTAGCACTGTCTAGCAACAGTATATGCTCAAAACTACAACATACAACAATGTTGTCAGACACCTTGCATTCATATACTGTTTTGTAGACTGGGAATTTCTTTGTACAACTACTTAAAGATAATAATAATAAAAAAATCTTAATAAAAACTACAAAATACATGGCCACATGATATAGACAACTCTGAAAACATTATCTGCTTTTGTCCCATATTTTGTTGCTATATGGAACGAACTACTTCAAGGAAAGCTAGAGGAGAGATTGGTGTGTGCACTTCCTGCACCACAGCCACAGCTGCACAGATGGTACCTCATGTATACATATAGCCAGCACCATTCACGTGGCTCTCAGCATCTAAACTAGTCAAAGTTCAGAGTTCCAGTTTTTGAAAGATAAAAA
>NW_012267235.1:14283755-14286668 GCF_000151885.1 Dipodomys ordii | reverse complement strand
TCCAAGCCCCCTGAGTTTATGTCCCAGGATGGGTACACACACAAACACATTGTGAAAATAGATAAAATCATGAGTAAATTTCATAAAATTCTTCAACTTTCATGTAGTAGGTGTAGAGTCAGGGGTAGTGAGAGTGGGGGGGACAGTCTCCACTGGTGTTAGCCAGTGCACTACTTAGCTTCTACTGTAACAAAACACCTGAGATCATCAATGTAAAGAGAGGAAAGATTTGTCTCTGCTCACAGTCTTGAAAGTTGTGATCTGTTACTGATTCACTCCACTGTTTTAGGCCCATGGTGACACAGTACACCACAGCAGTAGTGGGTAATGAAGGAAGCTGTTCACTTATGGCAGACAGGAAGCAAAAAGAAAGAAGAGATGGAGATCTCTGCCTCCCCCATCCCAAGGAACTGACTTTGTCTCATTAGGCCATGCCTCTGAAAGGATCTACCACCTCCCAATAGTGTCAGAGATGAGTGACTGAGCCTCTAACCTATGAGTGTTCAGAGGACCTGTATCCAGAACCTAGCACCTAGAGCGAGACCAGAATAGGAGGGTAGTATTGGATCAGATCACAGATCATTTTCATCAGACTCTAAAAACATGCAAACAAACCCCTCAGGCTCTCTGACTCTGTGTCTGTGGTCACAGCATGGCTCAAAATGCCGAGCAAGCTCAGCCTCACACAGAGAAGAACAAACTCCCTGGTTCTTGGCTTAGCATCAGACAGAGAATATGCTCCTAATTCAAGAGGAGACACCGGGCGCCAAGAGGCGCCCCAGGTGCTGGCCACCTGCGGAGACAATAATAGTGTGTGGCTCTTAGCTCAGCAGAAGGTGAGCTGGGTCAAAGCAACAACTTGAGCATTTGCTACCATCTCTGTCCAAGAATCTCTCAACTTGTCACTGGAAGTTAATGAGTTCTGAGCCACACCAGAGTCACACACTCTGTAGGTTTGACACAAGCTGTTCTTTGATGAGAAATCCATGCATATTAATCACCAAAAAAGAACAGAAAACGATCACTTTCCACTGGTGATCCATAGTGATCCCCTGGATGCTTCTGGCCCTGGAACTAAGTTACAGGTAGTTAAAGAGGCCAGTTTTTATTCTTGGGGTCTTTGCTTTCTAGTGATAAATCCTTCAAGAAATGAACATTGGCCCTAGGCCCACGGCTTACTCCTGTAATCCTCAGGAGGCTGAGATCTGAGAATTGCCTTTCAAAGCCAACCTGGGCAGGAGAGTCAATGAGACTCTTACCTCCGATGAACTACCAAAAAGCCAGAAGTGAATCTGCAGCTCCAGTGGTAGAGCAGTAGCCATGAGCACAGAAGATTAATGATAGCCCCTGGGTTCTAGCCCAGGACTACCACGACAAAAAAGGAAGACATAATCATGGATGGATAGAAGGAAGAATGCAGGAATTGTTGTTTTAGAAAGTGCAGGGCAGTCAGGAAGATCCAAGGAGATGATTTATGTGTGAGCCAAAGCTTCATTCACAAACAAAAGCAACTGTGCATTTAACTGTAAAGAGCTTTGATATGAAGGAAAACCCAGAGCACAGCTTCCATAGTGGGAAATGGCCTATATCTCTATCTTCCCTTGACCACAGACAACAAACCCCTCTTGAGGACATCAAAGGCCCTGTGCTGAGCAACATGGTGGGCACAGAACAGAGCCCTTTGCCATTCCTGAGGCTCTGGAGAAAACCACAGCATGGACACTGCCTGATGCAAAGGACTTAGACACTAAGAAGGAAAGGTAGAGGAAGGGGCATGTGACAGAAGAGTTGAGTCCCTAGAAAGCTGCCAATCATGCAGGCAGCCCCTGCCCTGGCCTGGAGTAGCCATGGAATAGGGCTGTACTTTCATTCTCTTCTGCACCCCTTCTGCTGTGCAGTGCCTGGTGTGGAGGGAGCAACTCCAAGACCAACCTTGAGATACATGAGGGGAATTTGTCAGAACCCAGGGCCTCAGTGAGATACACAACAAACCCTCAGGGTCCTCAAGAGCCCAGTCCTCGTCTCTTACTTTAGTTTTATCCAACATGTATTCACTGGACCCCAGATAGACAGGGATGTAGGAGAGATCTAGGTCCTCACATTCTGAAGCCCTCTATGCATCTCCTGCTCACTTCTCTCAGCCTTACCAGCCACTTCCTTTAGGGCATCAAGTTTATTCCTACCACAAGGCCTTTGAGCAAGCTGAACTTTCTACCTGGATCTCTCTTTGTCCTTCCTTGCATAGCTGGATCCATCTTGTTATTCCAGCATCAGATCAAAGGTCTCAGCTCCCTGACCAGTCATCTCCACTGAACCTCAAACCTCATTCCTAGTGTGATTCTTTATTCTGCTGAATTCTTTATTCTTCAAAGCACCTTCTTCCCCATGGCTGGCCTGCCTTGTTTGACTATGGGTTATATTCTGCTTCCCAGGAAACCAAGAGCTTTATATTGGAACATAAACCATCATGAGAGATTGGGTGGCTGAAAGGATAAGACTGTGTGCAGAGGGAGAGAAGTAAAAAAGGATAAGGAAGAGAGACAGAAGAGAGATGAAGAGGGGAGAATCATATGGCCTGTCTCTAAGGAGCTTACAGACTGTGCCAGTGACCAGTGCAAACAAATAATCACAGTGAGGTACAATATGTACTAAAGTAAAATGATGGTGACAAGAATACTTATGGATGAGGAAAGTCAAAGAGTCCTTTAAAAAGGTGGTTATCTGGTTGTGAAGAATGAATAGGAGCTCCCCAGGGAGACAGAGTGGGATATTGTTTTGAGAGAGAGAGAGAGAGATCCCATCTGGAAAAGCCAAAGGGAGTAAAACCATACAGAGTTGTCAGGAAACACTCATTTGATACATTACCTTTTTTGGGGGGAGGGTGCTGGTTGTGGGGCCTCAACTCTGGGCCTG
>NW_012267235.1:14206678-14283705 GCF_000151885.1 Dipodomys ordii | reverse complement strand
ATTCTTTATTCTTCAAAGCACCTTCTTCCCCATGGCTGGCCTGCCTTGTTTGACTATGGGTTATATTCTGCTTCCCAGGAAACCAAGAGCTTTATTTGGGATTTTACCCCGGGAAATGGGATTCAATGCAAAGAACACAAACCATCATGAGAGATTGGGTGGCTGAAAGGATAAGACTGTGTGTAGAGGGCGAGGAGAAGTAAAAAAGGGGAAGGAAGAGAGACAGAAGAGAGATGAAGAGGGGAGAATCATATGGCCTGTCTCTAAGAAGCTTACAGACTGTGCCAGTGACCAGTGCAAACAAATAATCAGAGTGAGGTACAATATGTACTAAAGTAAAATGATGGTGAATACTTATGGATGAGGAAAGTCAAAGAATCCTTTAAAAAGGTGGTTATCTGGTTGTGAAGAATGAATAGGAGCTCCCCAAGGAGACAGAGTGGGATATTGTTGAGAGAGAGAGAAAGAGAGAGAGAGAGAGAGATCCCATCTGGAAAAGCCAAAGGGAGTAAAACCATACAGAGTTGTCAGGAAACACTCATTTGATACATTACCTTTTGGGGGGGGGCTGGTTGTGGGGCCTGAACTCTGGGCCTGGGCACTGTCCCTGAGCTCTTCAGCTCAAGGCTAGTGCTTTACCACTTGAGCCACAGCACTACTTCCAGCTTTTTCTGCTTATGTGGTACTCATTAGTGCAAGGCAAGCACTCTACCACTGAGCCACTTCTCAGCCAACATTATCTTCCCAGAAAGAACAGGCAACTATTTAGAATACCAGGCCCCAGGACTGAGGATTGGGGCTGTAGGATTTTTCTGCAGGTGTGAGACACAGGATCTGATGTGAATGGAAAAGTAGTAGGCCTGGTAGAGGCCTGGCCTGATACTTCTCTGTCAATACAAGAAATGGTGTCTTTGCTAGTGAGGAAAAGCAGAGAAGGGAGGACTTGATAGGCAAACCTGGATACTGAGGAGGAAAAGAGATATGGGTGAAGTTGTGGCCTAGGGGCCAGAACCGAGCTTAGTTCTGACTCAGCAGGGCCACCTCTGAGCTTGGAACAGGAAGTATGGTCAGACCAGGGAGAAGGCAATGGGCTTCTTATGGACCTGTCAAGCTTGTGGGGTTGGGACACATACTGAATATAGATCGTCTCCTACAGGTTTGTGTGTTCAAGATGTGGACTCCAACTGGTGATGCTATTTTGGGAGGTGGTGGAACAATTAAGGAGTCTAGCTAGAGGAAGTGGGCTGATAGAAGTGTGCCTATGAAAGTTATACCTGTCCCTTTATCTCTTTTTACTTCCTCACCACCATGAGGTGAGCAGCTTCACCATGGGCCCAGAAGCAACAGAGATCTAGGACTGAAACCAAGGGTGAAGATAAATCCTGTGCCGTTTGCATAATACACAGCTTTACAAACACAATTGGGTAGCCTAGGAAACAAAGGAGAGGGGAAGGGCTGCAGTCAATGGCCCAGGCTCCTGAGCAGAAAAAGCTGAACTAAACAAATTGCCCTGAAAAGCAGTAAGAGGTTTTGAGAGGATGGTGACCCTACTGGCCCCTGCCCCAGGAGGCCTCACTTCTGGTCCCCTGTTGATGGCCCAGTGATTCTTTTATCCTTTACATACATGGGCTTAGGGATGGTCAGTCCCATTGTCTGCTTCAAGCAAGACTCCTATCTGAGATCCAGGTGCACAGCCTGTGGGCATGGATCCACCTCTTTCTACTTTGCCAATGGAGTTCTTCAGGACAGAGGGCTCAAGAATGCTGTCAAAGTCCTGGTAGAAGGAAGTGGCCCACTCTCTCCTCCTACTTAAACCTGCTCCTTTGCTCTGTGACTCTGGTGTCAATAAGGGATGTGGCATGGTCCAGGCTAGCACAGAGAGCAAGGGTTTGTAGCTTCCTCCATGCCTTTTCCAACTCCTGTGTCCCAAGCTTCCTGCACAGACCATCCCTAGGCCATACAGGAGAAATGAGAGCAATCTTAACATCAGCCCTCCTTCCTAGACTGTAGTATGGCCATCTGCAGGAAGCCTTCATCCACAGGGCCTTGGGACTGTGTCTGACCCACTAGCGTGGGGTCAGGATCAGTACACGCCCTAGTCCAGGGCAGGGAACAGAACAGACTTTTCTAAACTCTTTTATTGTGGTGTTAGGTATCAAATCAACCCCCACCCCCGAGTTGCACTCCAAGTCCAAAATAGCCTTTGATAAATGGCCAGTTGCCAGCTGACCAACCCGAGTGAGCTATGAGCCCTGCCAGCTCCCTTGTATATTTAATAAGTCTTATAACTCACATAAAATTTTATAAATCACATAAATTATGTTTTTATGAAGTATGCAAATCACCTTTAAGATACCACCTGTGGCTGTAGGCAATACCCAGTCATTCTGAAACAGACAACAGTCAGCAGGGTTTGATCCTCACACCTCACCTGGATACCAGCTGTCTGTCTGGATGGAAGGAAAGGAAAAGGAAACTATTGCAAGGCCCAGGGTTGAATATGAGGTGGAACATACCAGGTGTATATTCCAGGTCTGCTCCAGAGTAGTTAAGACAGAGCAGGAGAAGTGAACTCCTTACGTGTCAGCTTCACCTTTGACTAAACAGGGCTCCCTGTGCCTAACTCATGGTCTTTCTGTGTAGATGGACAGAATGGACTTTGCCTGTAGTGCAGGGCTATATACATTTGTTATCACTGTTTTACTTATTCCCAAATGTCTCAATGGGGTTCCCAGGAATTTGGGGTTGTGTCCCCGTAGAGTTCATACTTCAGTCTCCCGTGGAGTTAGCAAGCCTTCTCCCTGGAGAACTAGAAGGCCCAAGAGAAAGCCTGGCCTTCAGGGCGACCTTCCTGATTTTCCAAGACTCTGTGTGGTTTCCTGTGAAATGAGGATATGCAATGATTTCCAGAATGATTTCACTAAGACCAAGCAAGGTAGGGAAGTACCCACCACATCATAAACCTAAAAAAAAAAATCCCAGCACTTACTAGTTCCCCCTATTATTCCTTATCTATTAGTGAACTGAAAGGACTGGGTAGGCTATTTGTAAAGATTGGTGTGTTTGAATGAGGGAATAGATGGCTTTCTCTGGGATGTGCTATTGCTCCAGAGGACAGTTCAAACATTCTCTCTCTCTCTCTCTCTCTTTTTTTGCTTAGCTTGCTTGCTTAGTGATGGTACTGTAGCCTCTGAGCCATGCCTCCAGTGCAGCTCTTTGCTTGTTAGAAATAGAGTACCATAGACTTTCCTACCCAGGCTGGCTTGGAACCATGGTCCTCCAGGTGACAGTCTGAAGAATACTTAAGATTGCAGGTTTAAGCCACCACCAGCTTCCAGTTTACATCATCAGATATTTGTAATATTTAATATTTCACTAATTCTCTACTCTGCATTCATTTGTCTCTTTTTACCTTTTGGGTCGGTATTATTGGTAGTTCATTATATCAGAAAACACTTCTGCTTCCATTTTAAAAGTCAATTCACTGTAAAACAGTTTGCTGGGTTGCAGTTGTGGTTCCAGCACCCTTGCATCTCTGATCGTATCCAGAGCCCATGGGCAGTGACTGCCCTGTCCAGCTGGGGCTGACACGTAAACTGTGATGTTCACACAACAACTGAGTCACCCAGCGCCCCATTCATCAGAACCCACCCCTGTTACTATGCAGCAAATAGACAATTCTTATTTTATCACTCAACAGTATTCATCTGCTATGTACAAGGCACTCTGCAATGTCCCTGCCCTGAAAAGACACATCTCCTACGCTCCCTGTTTCCAGTCCATTCAGCCCCCACCACCCTGCTTGCCCCCCACTCCCTGCCACTGTGCTACCCAGCCAGCCCCACATCCAACATGCCAGCCTGTGTGCTCCAGATCTTGATTCTGAGATTGGGGACTTGAGCTGTCATGGAGCACATCCACCAGCAGTCAGCAAACATTCTTCTTCCTCTGATAACTTTCTTTGGATAAATTCCCAGGGGTGGGATCACCACACCAAAGGCTCTGGACTCTCTAATGACTTGGCATGGATTATTGAATTACTTTCCAGAGGGGCTGCACCCAATTTACACACTGCCACCAGCCACGCGTGGGTGCCATGGCTAGACTGTGACTGTGATAATTATATTTCTTAATCTGTGCTTAATTTAATAGGTGTAAAATTGCATCTCATCTTAATTTGCCTTTCTTTGATAGTTAGGCAGGTTGGAACACTTTCTCATAAGTACATACTTGGATGGTTCAATTCATTTATTCATTCACTTAAAGCATTACAAATTAGCCCTGTACAAATGCAGAAGACTCGGAAATGCATAGAACGCAGCTCCACCCACCCAGGATCTTTATCCAGAGAGGGAAACAAACAGGGAATCCAGCAGACCCAAGAAAGTAGTGTAGATGCAGTGCTGAAGGCAGGCCCAGAGGATGTGTCCATGTTGGCTGTATGGGAGGCCCCATGCATTCTGCAGTTCTTCATCAGGCACCAAGGTGAGGGTAAACCTGGGTTCCTGGAGTGGGGGTTGGGGTTATTTGCATGGGGCTCTGCCTAGAGTGGCTTAAGGTTTCATTGATGCCTTCTGGCCAGCCAGTATAGGGTCGCATCTGCACCTGTCTGCAGAGTGAGGTAAGATAGGAGCCGAGGCTTCTTTCCATCCCAGGCAGATGCAACACAGTCTCTAAGCATTCCTTCTTCTAGCTGTCACCTGAGTCTAGGCTATACTCCAGGGCGCTTCCTTCTTGCAATCTGCCCTGGAGCACTCAGGGGATTAAAAAGAATAGGCTGAAAAGGTTTTCCCTCCACATTGAGTCCTCAAGGCTTGGGAAGAGAACAGGAGTGACCACTAATCAGGACAAGTGCCCAGATGGGTGACAGGAACTGAGCTCATACCATGTGTTTTCATCAAGTTGCCCACTCTATTACTCTATCCTCCATCCCGTATTGTAAAAATTTTAATAGGTTTATTATGCCATTTATATACTCACATATAGTGTACTTGGGTGATATTCATTTCCTATCACCCTCTACTTCCCTACACTCATTTATTTGGTCACCCCTCCAACAGTCTCTTTTATAGTCACATATATTATTATTAATTAATTAATTTTTTTTGTCCCTCATGGGGCCTCAACTCTGGGTCTGGGCGCTGTCCCTCAGTTCTTCAGCTCAAAGCTAGCGCTCTACCACTTGAGCCACAGCACCACTTCCAGCTTTTTCCTGCTTATGTGGTGCTGAGGAATCAAACCCAGGGACTCAGGCATGCAAGGCAAGCACTCTACCACTGAGCCACCTTCCAAGCCCACACATAATATTTTTTATTTTAGAAATTGTTATTATAAAGGTGATGTACAGAGGGGTTGCAGTTACATAAGTCAGGTAATGAGGACATTTCTTTTTGGACAATGTCACCCCTTCCCTCGCTCTCTCCCAGCTTTTCCCTTCTACCCCACCCACAAGTTGTAGAGGTCATTTTCAACAGTGTCTAGTAAGTACACTGCTGCATTTGTTCACCTTTTGTCCCTCCATTTCTGTGCCTCCCTAACCCTCCCAAAGACAGATAAATTTAAAAAAAAAGACAAAAAGAAAAGAAAACAAAAACAGCAACAAGGAGAAAACTTCCTAGTTACTATTTTCTGGAATGCATCTCAATAAATATCATTTTATATGAGCAGAGGCAGATAGACATTGCATTTTTGTGTTCCTTTTCTAGGAATATTCTCCTTTGATCTCACTGTTTGAATGCCTAGAGTCTATAATAATTAATTGTGTCTTAGTATATTTTTTAACCACCCACTGTGTTTACTTGGAGATTTATAGGCATATTCCAACTACCACAAATGAAGGAAACCATACAACCTATGCTTCCCTGGGTCTGGTTTACTTCACTTAATATCATTTTTTCCTAAATCTTCCCATCTCCTTACGAATGGTACAATATTATTTTATTGGTTTTTTAGGTCTAGATTCTTCACATGAGCAAAAGCCCGATACTTGTCTTGACTTACCTTGATCAATATGATGATCTCTACTTTTATTTTCTGAAAAAGACATAACTTCATTCCTGTTTATGGCTAAATAATATTCACTTGTATATCTATGCCACAGGCATATATTGTGCCTAGGCTGATTGCATAGCTTAGCTATTTTGAATAATACTGCTATGACAGTGGGTGTACAGGTATCTTTATTGTGCACTAGCTTACATTCTTCAGATATATGTCAAAAATGATATCATAAGATCATGTGGGAGTTCTCTTTGTAAGTTTTGGAGAAACTGCTGAACTTATTTCCATAGTGGCAACACTAATTTATATTCCTAATAGTGGATTATGGATCCTCCCAACTTCCTGTCCTGGCATTTGTTGCTATTGGTTTTCACGACGATTATTATTCTGAAGGGTGATGTGGAATCTTGGTGTTGTTTTGAGATGTTAAACATTTCTTTGTGTATGTATTTGCCATTTGTATTTCTTCTTTTGAAAACTAGCTCTTTATTAGCTAGTCTATTTGGTGTTTAATTATTTTGAGTTCTTTGTGTACTCTGAATATTAATCCGCTTTTCCAAATAATAGCTTGAACATAGTATCTATTTTGTTGACTATCTCTTCATGCTGGAAATTGTTTCCTTTGATGTGCAGGAACTTTCTAATTATATGCAATCTCTTTTGTCAAGTGGTGATTCATGACTGTAATTCTAGATACTTGTGAGGCTGAATATGGTGGATGGCAGTTCAAGGCCAGCTCAGGCAGAAAAGTGTGTGAGACTCCAT
Organism: Dipodomys ordii; assembly: GCF_000151885.1. Taxonomy (NCBI): domain Eukaryota; kingdom Metazoa; phylum Chordata; class Mammalia; order Rodentia; family Heteromyidae; genus Dipodomys; species Dipodomys ordii. The sequence goes on along the minus strand of NW_012267235.1, from coordinate 14,276,940 downwards.
CTCCAAAATAACTAGCAAAAAGCAGGGCTGGAGGCATGGTTCAAATGATAGAGCATGAGCTATGCAAACAACCAGAGCAAACATGAGGCCATGAGTAAACACCTGTTACTGACAATTTTTTTAAAGAAAGAAATATCTTAGATTCATTTTGAATTCACTTTTGCACAGAACTAGAACTAGAAGTCTGAATTCAGTCATCTATATGTGATTATCCAATTTTCCTCAGTACCATTTGGTAAGGATGCCTTTTCCCCATTGTATGTTTTGAATTCCTTTGTTAAAGAATCTAATGGCTATGGTTGTGTGGGCTTATTTCCGGTTCTTCTATTTCATTTATCCACATACCTGTTTTTGTGCCAGTACCATGCTGTTCTTGTTATTTGGCTCTGGAGTATAATAGTAATGCCTATAATAGTTGTATATCACAATGCTGCCCGGATTGGGAGATCTTCAGTGCTGCTCTTTTTTGCTCAGAATTGCTTTGGCCATTTGGGGTCTTTAGTTCTTACATTTGAATTTTTATGATTTTTTAAAAATTTCTGTGCAAAATGATATTAGGGTTTGAGATGGGGACTACATTGAACTTGTAGATTGATTTCTCTCAGATAGCCATTTTCACAGTATTAATTCTAACAATCCAAAAAGTCATTGTTTTTCTACCTGAAATAAATCACCAGGACAGAACGAATGCTTCTCTTCTGCTTCCTAAAGCAGAACTCCCCCAGATGTAAACACTGTTGGTGATTGTTTAAAAAACAGTTCAGACATTGTTCCAGACAGCATAGCAATTTAAAGTGCACAGTTCAGTGGTCTTCTGTGTGTTCAGTGCTGGTACAGCCAGCACTGGAGTCTGGTTTCAGAACATATTTGTCATCCTGGAAACAAATTCTACATCACTCAGCATCAATTCCCATTCTACCTCCTCCTTCTCTATTCCCAGTCTTAAACAACCCCAGTGTTATTTATGTCTTTATTTTCTTAACTTGGGCCTTTTAAACAGAAATGCCCATACTTGGTAACTGGCTTCTCTGACTTAGCATAATGTTTGCAAAGTCCATGTTATGTTGCAGCATGCATCAGTAACCCATTCCTCTTTATTGCGCTATAATATTCCACCAAATAGGGATATGCAACATTTTATTCATAGATTCATCAATCAATGAACATTTGGGCCATTTCCACTCTTTTACTATTGTCAATAGTGCAGCTATTAATATGCATGTACACATTTAGTACAAGTGTATATTTTTACTTTGCTTGAGTACGTACCCTGGAATAAAAGTGCTAGGTCATATATCTCTGACTGACCTTTTGAAGAATTGCCAAATTGTTTTCTAAAGTTGCGGTGTCATTTTGCATTCTGACTAGCAATGCATAAGTGTTCTGATTTCTCTGTCTCCTCCTCAACGCGTTTCTTCCTTACTTTCCTTTATTAGTTTTGCTCTTACCAGGTCTTGAACTCAGGGTTCAGTGCTTGCTTTGCTTGCTTGCTCAGCTACTTAATCCAGGTCTCCAATTCTTACTTTTTTTTTTAATTATAAAGAAACTGTACAGCGGGGTTACTGTTACATGAGTAAAGTAATGAGTACATTTCCTATCGTGCATTTTTAATTGTCCCTATCCTACTATGTGCAATGGTATCTTCCCGAAAGAATAACTGTTAGTAATTTTTATCTATTGTTTCCTACATATTTCACCTCTTTATCTCAGAAACACGTATAGGCAACCTTCTGTGGATGTATACTGAACTTGCTTCAGGTTTTTGCTCTGACAAACCGTTCTTCGATCCAAGCCTCTTTCAACATGCATCTGTGCATGAATGATGCAGATTTCCCACGAGTGGAGCCGTGCTTGAAAGGAGTGGAGTATTGTAAATCACAGGAAGACTCTCCAGAGTGAGTCTCAATGAGGCTGGAACAATTCATACCACCTATAGCAGCATGTGCGAATGTGGACAGACAATTCTCACCCCCAGATCTACACGCAGTTGGATAAGCTTTCCCCAGAGACAGTTCAGTCCCTTCCAAAGGAAGTGGATGAATAAAGAATATGTTCCCAACCAGTCCTGGCCTCCTTTGCTCAATTCTAGATAAAAATCACAGAGATAGATACCATCCAAGTGTCATTACTAGGGCTTAGGCTGGGGCCTGAGGGAGATAGACTACTACTGGTCTGCCTAGTAAATTGAGGAATGGAGAGGAGAGCATATATGATCTGAGATATTTACCACTGCCAACCCAGGACTGATGAAACCCAACAGTTCTTCACTGCAAGTTTTGAAGGAAGCAGGTGGCATAAATAGGATTTTCCTAGTATGTACATCTTACAAAAGCCTGCTTCTTGTCAAAGGCAGAAAGACAGTTGGGAAATCAGGATTCTCTCATTCTGTCTCAAGTGGATTTGGTGATGATGCTCTGGGAAATCAAGTTCAAATGAAAGAGAGGGAGCAAATCTAGACCATGGCTGAGAATCTCATGTTTAAATCTCTTCCCACCCCAAGAGCTCAGGCATCTAAGAAATGCCTGCACCAGATGGCAAAAGGGTTTCTCAGTTCCCAGCTGCTATTAGCTCCACACAATCCTGCCTTAGCAGTGTGTTCCAAATATAACTGGGGTCCCAAGTGGATCTGTCTGTGTAGAGTCAATTCAAGGAATCAGTAATCTGACAGAAGAACATAGCTGAAAGCAATTGCAATCTATGCTTACCCACTTGGAAAAGCTCTAAAGGGAAAGAGTGCATGTGTGAAGGGAGGGGAGGTACCAGCTCTATGCATCAAAAAATACCTTGCAAATCCCCCCCCCACTCTCAAACCCCACACATCTGGCAGCTGTTCCTCAAATGTCAACATCCCCTTCTTCACCCCCAGAAACCTCAGTCAAAATTCCCCATCACATTTCCTTCCCATCTTCTTTCTCCTCCTCTTTCCCCTTTGATCCTTGGAACACTTCTCTTCTTTCCAATGCAGACCCCCTGTGGCAACTTCCTCTTCTCCCAGGCCAGCTTCCCATCTCTGCCCAATCCTGCAATAAAAGCTAGTCCAGGCCCAGGCAGGGCTGCTGGGAAGTCACTTGGGGAAAAGCGTGAGGATGGCAATGTTCATACTTTAGTCATTTGTGCTCCGTGTCAGAAGAGAGCAGTATACAAATCTGTTCTGAGAAGGGACATCCAGCCTGGTGAGATTCAATCTAGCAACGTATGTCACCATGATGTCATGGAGGTGGGGTTTTCGGATTCACTGTCTCACCCTGACAAAGAATCAAAGGAAAGGACACAAATAAGATAGGGAAAGAAGTTAAGAGCTTTATTATGGGAACCAAACTAGTTAAAAGTGCAAGCAATAAACTCAAAAAGAGAAGTTCCACCAGATAAAGATCCTCCCGAGTAACTAGGATTATAGGTGTGAGCCACTGACACCTGGAGAAATCATAGTGTTTTTGTTTTTGTTTTTAAGACCTCAGGGTCAAATTCCAAGAGTTCCACAAGTCTGGCCATTAGCCCAGTTTTAACAAATAGAGACAGCATGAAGGACAGAAGGAAGAGATTTATTACTAGGTACCACAAGTGATGGGAAGACAGCACTTCAGCCCCATGTATGGCTATCATTGGTGTATAGGTATAAGCTGTAGGAGTGTGTGTGTGTGTGTGTGTGTGTGTGTGTGTGTGTGTGTGCATGTGCTCATGTGTGTATACTGGGGTTTCAGCTCAGAACTTCACACTGTTGCTCAACTTTTTTCCCTTACAGCTGGTGCTCTATCACTTGAACCATACCTGTAGCTCTGCTTTTTTGTTAACTAGAGTTAAGAGTCTCTTGGAATTGTCTCCTAGACTGGCTTTGAGCCATGATCCTCTTAACTCAGTCTTCTGAGTAGCTAGGATTATGGGATGAGCGACAGTGCCTGGAAAGCTATAGGTTTTATAATTGAAAAACTGAGGGCAAAGGGAAAGAGATAGATAATTGTCAAATAGCCCTGGTCAAAGTATAGTCTAGATGATGGTTATGTTAGCCCTTGTCTTGAGAGGAGTTCTGGAGTCATTATGACTGTCATCACTAGTGAGAATAAATAAGTCATTGTTGTTTGGTGGCTGGTGGCCTACCTGAGGAGTCTCTATTGTTCCTTAGAGACAGTTTCAGTCCCTTGCCACTAGTCTTGTCCTTCCACAATTCCAAGGCAATTGCAAAGCTTCAGCAGAGGGAATAGCTTAGAGAAGAGACTCATACAAAATGGAGGCAAGTGTTGCAAGCTTTTCTCCTGCTTTTAGTTAACTCATGGGCCTAAGTAAGTAATCAATGTTTTTCAGCCAAAACCACTCTCAAGCACCTCTCTAAATTTTACATGACTGCTCAGGTTGCCATTCCATGAACCTGATCATGAACCTGAACCTGAGCCCAGGGACTCTTCTTCCACTGGCATAGCTCACCTTCCACAAAAACAAGGGACAGAGGAAAAAGGATGGTAGATGGATTGGTTGGCCCAATAGATGCACAGTCCAAACGATCACTTCTCCAGCTCTGCTTTACAACAGTTCACCTGGGGAGCTTGCTGGTGTCCCAGCGTGAAGGCTGCTCCCAGGCAAATTAAATCCAAATCTCTGCGGATGGAATACAGGTATCAATATTCCTGGGTGATTCCAAAAGGCTGTCAGTTTTGGAAAACAGTGCATCCCAGAGGCATAAACTTGAAAGACAAGCATCATGAGTGTGGAAGACCTCAAATTTCCACCAGCCAGTCCCTAATCCTGTCCCTGGAGCAGAGGATCAGTCTGAGTGCAATCTAATTACTGTCTCCTCTTGTTAACGCCAGCACAAGCTGCACCCTGGAGATGGCTGAATACATAAATAAATAGGGCTAAGCCCTTCTTAGCTTATTCAGGCTTCCCTGATAAATATGTATTTGGAGAAATTTCTAAGAAATATTGTGTCTCTTCAGACTGTTCAAATCTATTGGGAAAATAAATATTGAAGAGGTTCATCAAGGTGGGATCTGCCAGTTTGGCAGCAAGAGGCTCCAACCTTGGCCCCCTTATATCCACTCACTTTGGATGGAAAGGCCTCAGAGTGGCCCTGTGCACCCCACATGCACTGGGCAGCATATGCACTGTGGCTGGAGAAGACAGCTCTTTCCTTCCTAGCCTGGGGTCTCTGTGCCCAGTGAATGCCTGCCTCCCACTCAGGCACTCCCTCCCAGGAAGCCTTCAGGAAATGTTTCTCCTTTCTTAACCATGGTATCCGCCTCTTCTGGGGTTACATGTCCTCCTTCGGCAAACCATTCTTCTCAGGGAAGTTCAGATTTCTAGAAAGTTCTGACTAACCCATGCTGTTTTTTGGTCCCAGCCAGCTGGACCCAGTGGCACCTGCTTCCTGGTCTCAGATGGGGCCTGAATGTATTTTATCTTCTCCAAATTGTATGTAAATGGGATTACAAAAGTAGAAACTTGAGCTAATTATGTTGGTTATAAATGAGGCTTTTGGTGTTATAATGTAGTCTGTGTGTGTATGTATATGTGTATGAGAGAGACAGACAGACAGACACTCGGGTTTTGCAAATACACTGTACCACTCGGGGCTTGGCAAGCAACAAGGCCATTGCCAAATGAAGTCCCTAGATTTTGTACCTCCAGAACTATTATCCGAGTTAACCTGATTTTTATTTATAAAGTCACTGGCCTCTGTTATTTCATGAGAGTCATAAAGAATAGTCTAACACAAAGCCAGGGTCTCCTTTTCTTCCCCTTAACTTCTCCTTTCTTCTGCTTAACTTCCCTTCCACCCCAGCTGCCTCTGAAGCTGAAACAGTACAATGTCTAAAAGCATCTTCTACCAACAATAAAGGAAAAGTTTAAAAGCTCACATCTAGAGAAATTGGCTAGGAAATTTGATCCACAGACTGTTTCTGGCATGATTATCTACACATAATTTGCATAAACATTGTGGTTTCATTTTTCCTCTACCATAATAAAGTAGCAGGGAGAAGACTGTTAAGTGATCCAGAGAGAAATCCTTCCATCATCACTGCCTGTATCATCACCTTTTTTCAATGAGTCATTTGTTGATAAACCTGGTAAGGAACAAGGATGCAGAGAAAGACAGATGTGATATGCAGTTTGTAGATTGACATGTCCAGTTACACAATAACTTTCAGAAAGGATTGTACCAGATTGTTGGAGGCACTGGCTTGTATGACCCCATCTGAGGACGTGTGCCGTGAAGGTGCATATGCTTGTGTGCATTTCCTCAGGGGAAGGGGAAAATTCCTTCCAAGTCTGTGCAAAAGTCCAGACGCCTGGCTATAAGCTTTAGGTGAAGATATGCCTAAAGAGCCCAGATGCTCCTCCAATTAAGCCCCTAGAACAATGCCTCGAGACTCCCTTTGTGTGTCTATGGAAGCCCACTTGCACTTTGCTTACTCTTTGTAACCTCTGATCACTAGAGTTGCTTCACATTTGTGTGATTAACTCTTCCTGCACACTAACTAAAGGTTAACTCTCATTGTCTTTATTCCAACAAAACTGTTTAAGATGAACTTTCTGCCTCCTGACTGAAGATTTACCCTTTGTACCTATATGCTGTATATTAGCATGTGATGTTTCAATAAACTTTGTCTATACCCACATGGGGTAGTCCACTTTCTGCCTAACAGATACTGCATTCCTGGGTCTTGCTGTGTGAATAGCAACACCAGATGAGTCATGAAACAGCAGACAGAATTTATCACTGCCTGGAAGTGCTTCCTATAAGAGGGTCAGTCAGAAAGACCAGGGCCAGGTTACTCTGTGTCTCATGAGCCTGCAGGTGTACAAACATCATCTAAACCAACACAGCTAGAAAAGAGCCCTTCTCTGAACAAGGTATTCCCTCATCGAAGGTCCTTTAGTCTAATCAAGAAAAGCCAGAATAGATTAAATCATTTAAAAATCTCTTCATGGGGGCTGGGAAGGTGGCTCAGTGGTAGAGCGCTTGCCTTGCATGCATGAGGCCCTGGGCTCGATTCCTTAGCACCACATAAGCAAGAAAAGCCGGAAGTGGCACTATGGCTCAAGTGGTAGAGCACTAGCCTTGAGCTGAAGATCTCAGGGACAGTGCACAGGCACAGAGTTCAGGCCCCACGACTGACTGAAAAAAACAAACAAACAAACAACTCTTCATGGCCTGTAATCCTAGCTATTTAGGAGATTGAGATCTGAGGACTGAAAGTTGAAGCCAGCTCAAGAATACAAATCTGTGAGATTCTTTTCTACAAGCAACCATTAAAAAGCCAGACATGGGAGAGGAGGGCAAAGAGAGGGTGCAAAAAGGGAGGGAGAAAAGATGAACAAATGTAGTCATGGTACTCAGCAGACACTATGTAGAAAATGAACTATGCAACTTATAGGCAGGGATGGGAGGGGGAAACTGGGAGAAAGCAAAGGAAGAGGTCATATTGTCCAAAAGAGAAGTGTACTCATTACCTGACTCATGATACTGTACCCCCTCTGGACATCACCTTTAAAATAACAATTTTGAAAACTGGGAAAAAAACCAGGATGGGAGGTGTGACTCAAGTAGTAGGGTGCCAGCCTTGTGTGAAAAAGATAAGCAAGAGTACAAGACCCTGAGTTCAAGCCCCAATGCCAGCACTAAATGAATTAAATAAATAAATTCTCTTCACATTTTATGGAAATGGGAACCCAGAAAGAGTGATGAGGTAGCTGGGACTTGCAGAAATCAGTGCTGAAAGCCTGATTTAAAGTCAGACACACTGGCTACAGCTGGGATTCACAGCTGGGAAATGCTTGTTTGGCAAGCTAGCATCAGTGATCTGTTACTGAGTCCAAGGCATCCCGCAGTGGGTGGTATAGAGCAATAAGGCCACATTCTTCCTCCTGATTCACCAGCAAGGGGGGCTCAGCGGGACTGTTCTGCTCATGGTCCGTGGGGTCACTCACACTTGCTTGCTCGGTGGAGAAGCTCATGTGGGGCTGGCAGTTGTACTGAGGCTGCTCAACCTCTCTCCCTGCATCCTCTCTCCATGGGACCTCCCTTTGATCAGTAGTTTGACTAAAACCTTTCCTACATAGAGACCAGATTCAAGAAGCACAGCCGTAGAAGTGGCCACAGGGCCCACAGGGCAAGTGTTGAACTAGCCCTAGCATCAATTCCAACCCTGATTAAAGCAAAAAAAAAAAGCAACGTAGGATGGAACAACACCAAGGTGTGGAGCCCAGGTGTTAGGGTGCAACAGCGGGTGCCCATGTCCCACGCAGAGCCCAGTTTCAGCTCAAGCCAGCCCCTAGCACCTGTCAACTGATTCCTAACTACAGCTGAGCTTGAGTCCTGGCCCCAGGATGAGCTGTGTACATGTCCCTGCTTTTTAGAAACAGAGAAATAAGAACTAGAATCTATGGGAGATGGACTGAAGTCCAGTGTATAAGGGACTTCCTATCAGAAGCGACCACAAAAGAAGCAGGCTGGACCAAGGAGTTCTTGCCTTCAGGATCATATAAAGAGAGTAAAATTGCTATTATCACTTAGCAAATTGGTCATTCTGTGTTTAGGTGACAGAGGAACTTGGGTCCATATGAAGTCTTGTATAGCTCATGACAGGGATCTGTAGCTCTCAAATTCCTGCTATCTTTCCAATCTATAGACCAGAAAACAATGGTCTGAGAGCCTATAGGGAAGAATTCTAGGAGCCAGGACTGGCTCTCATCCAGACTCTATCCTGAATCACATTGGATGGATGCATGGATATATCAGTGGATGGATGAATGGATACATGATGGTTGGATGGACGGACGGATGGATGGATGGATAAATGGAATGGGATGGAGGGGGGAGGGATGGATGGAATGGGTAGTTATCTTTATGAATTCCAGCTTGACTACACAGATGAGAAAATCAAGCTTCAATTCCTAGAATCTCCCAGCTGAGTTATGCTTAACTCCTAATAGTTTTGTCCTCTGTTTCAGGAATAGATGTATTCCCCATGTCCATCACCAAGTTCCCACAGCAGCCATTTGTTTTAAGTGTCTGGGGCAGCTTTGTAGTGGTACAATTAGTTCTTGTTAGCAGCTACTGTAACTGGACTGTAATTTCCAGGCTGTTGGACGGTAATTGCACATGAACAGCTCAGCGAGGCTCTGCACCTGTAATGATGATCAGAACCTCTTCTCCCCACACTGCTCCAAATGCCAACAAGCAGGTGAGCTACTGATGCCATATTAGCACACAGTGCTTTTCATTACTAAATGGCTCCAGGGCTGTCCAAATGAGGAGAGCAATTAGGCCGATCGGGCAAGACAAAGCATCTCTTGATGAGCCTAATGATGACACAGGCAGAATTGCTGTGGCCTGGGGCAGGATGTGAAGCCAGAGCCCAGGGCTATGTGGTGCTCAGCAGCCTGCTCAGCTCCCAGGGCTTCTGCCCACCACCCGTGCATCCATCACCACCCCAGGGCCTCAGTGCCCAGAGAAGTAACCAACCTGTATTTCTATGTAATTAGAAGAAATTGTATATGTAATACCCCCTACTGAGTTTAGCAGTTATGAGTGGACTCTTTCCAAGAACAATGTTAGTCATTGAAGAGCTGTTAAATAACTGAGAATTATTTACTTAAATGTCTATGCTCTTTAGCTCAGCAGTTGAGATTCCCTTTGGTCTCTACTTCAGGCCCCCACCATCAAATCCCAGGTCATCACTCTTCTAGGTAGCAATAAGCACTGCCCATATGCCAGGATCTTGCTCAATTGTCACCACTGACACTTGGCTCCCGGAGTGTTTCTCATTCATGCTGGCCCTGGCTCTCTCCTCTGAGCCATTTTACTTTTCACATCATTCTGTCATTTTGGCTTCATGCAGACACCGTCTCTACCAGACAGCAGCATACAGGTACCTAGCACCTGGAAATCAGAGATTGTCCAAAAGAGAAAAATGTCCATTTTTTTTTGTTTTTTATTTTCACTGTTGTTGTTGTTGTTGTTGGTGGTGGTGGTGGTGGTGGTGGTGGTGTGTGTGTGTGTGTGTGTGTGTGTGTGTGTGTGTTGGGCTGTGACTTGAAATCAGGGCCTGGGTGCTGTCCCTGGATTTATTTTTTTTTTTCTCAAGGCTAATGCTGTACCATTTAGGCCACAGCTCCACTTCTGGCTTTTTGGTAGGTAACTGGAGAAAAGAGTCCTGCAGATTTTCCTGCCTGGCTGACTTTGAGCTGTGACTTTTCAGATCTCAGCCTCCTAAGCAGCTAGGATTATAGACATGAGCCACCAGTGCCCAGCTTTTTAAGTTTCATTGAGACACAGCCAGCTTTGTTTGTTCACCTCATTCTTTTCTATGGATGCTTTTAATGGCAAGAGCAGAGTTATAATCACCAACATGAAGCATGTCGCCTGCTAAGCATAAAGAATTTGCTGTTTGGCTCTCTGTGGAGTATGGTTACCTAGCTCTGGTCCAGGCAAGCAAGGCTGTGAGACATTGATTGTCCAGACCCAACTTACTGTGTAGGGCCAATGTTGAGCAAGAGTCAAAAAGAAAAACTAAACAAAACAGGCAGATAAGAAGGGACAGTGGCCCAAGTGGAGGCAATGCCCCTTCATCTTTCTGACAACCCTGGAACATAACCCCACTCAGGGGACTGGTGCCCTTTCTCTTCAGATGAGGTGGATAGTAATCCATACAGACACTTTAACAACTGAGACTCTCCTGAAAGAGACCTAAAAGGAGGAACCTACCAACACTACCAGCAGACCACCAAATCCTGGGTCCAGAAATCTGTACTCACCTCCTTTTTGTCCAGAAAGCAGATGGACAGGACCTCATGTGGCATAAGGCAGCCCTCCCAGCTGGAAGTCCTACTTGGGGACTTACACCAACCTGCTGATAGCAAAGAAGAGGCTGCTTGCATCCTCTTTGGTAACTTGTCCTCCTTTTCAAATAAATGTTGCCACGGCTCCCACTTTTCTTGTCTCATAATTCTTTATTTGGTGGAAAAATGAAAGAACCCAAGTCTCCTAGGGGGGCGTCAATGTCACCCTTGGCAGGCGGGAGAAGGGCTTTTTCAAGTCTCACGGATGGACTGAGGAAGAGTTGGGCTCACATTCTCCTGTCAATGAAGTGTCCTCTCCAGGCCTGGGTTGGAGCATCACTGCTTTTCCTCGCCCTTATGCCATGACTCAGATGTGTTTTGTCCCCCAAACCCCAGGTTGAAATTGAATTGCCAATATCAGGGCAATCGAGTGGCAAAGGGGCCTTGAAAGAAAGTAAATAAGCATGAGGACATGGAATATGAGAACATGCCCTCAGGAATGAGCAGAGATTGGGTGAGGTTCTCTGGAGGCTGAATTAGGCCCCAAGGGACTGGATTAGATCTCAAGGGGCTCAATTAGTTAATAGAGAGAGATGGCCTTTGCAAAAGCAAGTTGGCCTTCTTAGTTAGTCTTTCCCTCACATATGTGCTCTTCTGTGTGTGAGCATTTCCCCACTCTTCTCTGCCATGCAGGGATCTGCAGTTGGTTTTCATTGGAAGCCAAGGGATGCCAGTGTCACACTGTGTGGTCTACGTCATTGTTTATCCAGTCTTAAGTATTTAATTATGTCAAGAGATCATGGCCTGGAAACTGAGAAAATCCAGACAGGAGCACAATGAAACTTCCATGGAAAGATATCAGCATACCAGGATTAGAGATGCCCCAAAGCAAAGCCAGCACCAGGCCTCCTACAAGTAGAGGGAAGACTCACAGGATGGATCTATGAGGATCTGTCTGGGCTCTGGTTTACTAAGAACAAGTGCACTTACCATCCCTGAGTCTCGGTTTCCTCATCTGTGCAATGGGATAAATCCAATATGTTACTTGATGAAAAGAGAGAGCTGGAGAGGATACACCCAGAAGTGGCTTCCTAGGGGTGATTCTCTATGGTGCTGAATTGATGAATTTCAGCATGCTCCCTGTTCTGTGCATGAGGACCTGCTAACTCCCCGAGTCCTTGCTTTTGAATATCTGGCTGTCCAGCTGAAAACCAATGCCCCTTTTGGTCTCTGGGTCTCACTGCTCCCTGACCTATGCCAGGCCTACTCAGACAGGCTATATGCATGGTGGCACATTGCTTGCCAATGTTGGGTGGATTGAAGTCACACACTTGTTTCTCAAAGCCTTTTCCCTGACAGATATGCAACTATCCCCATGCAGAATGACCTTTGTTCTATTTAGATCTTACATACCCTTGAGTTCCAGTATCTAGCTCTGCCTGTCACTGAGTGGAAACGCTTGAATCAGCTATTTAACCTCTGCGAGCTCCCGATGTCCTCAACTGTATTTTTCCCATTTTGTTGGGAGAGATGACCTTGGGTCATCACGAGAATTAAATGAGCTCAGGGATGGCAGTGAGTGGCTCCACGGAGCCTCTCTGTAATGGCCTTATTATCGTTCATGCAATGTACTGCTTTGCCCACAGCAAACAGCTGGAAGGACACCTGCACCCCCCTCCTCTCCACTCTTATCCCTTTTCTCCCAGCTCTGGTAGCAATGTGTTTTTCTTCCTGCCGCCCCGATTTGCTTCTGCTCCTTCCTGGCCAGCTGCTGAGCAGAATGCTAATAGACCCTAGCTCGCTGTGGCCTGTGGAGCCTTTCCAGGGAATGGCTGCTCCTGCCTCACAGGATATTCAGGAAGGTAACTGCAGAAGCTGATGAGGAGGTTGTTTGCATGCAGCCTTACCAGGGACATCTCCAGATGCCCTGACATTTCTGAGATTCTCTTAGATGGAGAGAGCAGCCATGATTAAGTTGCTGGCTTGATTCTGAGCAGCACTGGGCCTTAGTTTCCCCTTCTGTCAAGGGTCTGAATTGGACCATTGGGCTCTAAGACCACACTTCTCAGCCTGCTGCCCACTGTATGCTGACTCCTGCCTCTAAACCCAGCAACTTATATGTTCTTGCTTTTCCTTCTGTGTGATTACACTAGCATTTATCGTATTTGAAGGTGAATTGGTGAAGGAGGGACTTCTTCCATCCATCTGCACCTAGCAGCATCCGGTCTCACGCAGATCTGGCCCCAGCCCCAGCTGCAGCCATCTGATGCCTATCTTCACTTTGCAGAGTGGGGGGTGGTATAACCGGGGCCCCCAGGGGGGACCCCTGCAAGTTGTATCCACTGTGGAATTACTGAGATCCTCCTTTCTAGACATGGGAAGTGTCTGCTTTTGTTTTTAATTGTTGTGCTACAGATCATACATTCCATTGTGACCAGTGGAGAAGCATGTACAAATCTACCGTTTAGGCAGTTTTGACTTATACAACATATTCTGATTTATTATAGATTCTATTCCTACAAATAGATCACTAAAGTTTATTTATGCCTCTCACCTACCTGAAATTTTCACCCTGAATCCAGCATCTCCTATTTCCTCATCCACTTCTATCCTAGCCTATTGTAAGAATCTTTTATTCCCCTCATTTGCCCTCAGTTTGGAGGAATTATTCTACTGAATTGTTTTGGTTAGCAATGATTTTCTCCTTCCCTCCATCCCTCCCTTCTTCCTTCCTTCCTTCCTTCCTTCATTTCTTCCTTCTTCTCTTTCTTTCTTTCCTTTTCTTTCTTTCTTTTCCTTTCTTTCTTTTCCTTTCTTTCTTTTCCTTTCTTGCTTTCTTTCTTTCTCTCCTTCCTTTCCTTCATATTCTTCCTTTCTTTCTTTCTTTCTTTCTTTCTTTCTTTCTCTCCTTCCTTTCCTTCCCTCCTTTCTTTCTTTCCCAACATGATTTGATCTTAGGATACCATGCTCTTGCTCAGCTTGCTTACTCATAGCTAATGCTCTACCACTTAAGCCATGCCCCCAGTCCAGCATTTTATTGGTCAATTGGAGATGGATACTCCCAGACTTTTCTGCCCAGGCTTGCTTGAACTACAGTCTTCTAGGTCTCAGCCTCTTGAATGTCTGTGGTTACAGGTGTGAGCCACCAGGGCCAGGTTTGTTTCTAGGTTTCTTTTAATCACATGAAAGGTTTAGTCCTTTCTTTCCATAGTTACTGAGAGGTCAGTTGTTGTCTTTATCACTATTCCCTCCTCTAGGATGTCTTTTTCTCTGTCATCTTGCAAGATTTTCTCCTTACTTTGCTCTCAGTGGTTTGGCTGTAATAGGACAGTTCTGCAGACAGTTCTTTTACTGGCTTCTCTGAATTATTGACAGTACTGGCTCCTTGAACTCAGAACTTCATGCTTTGCTAGGTAGGTGTTCTACTGCTTATGATAGCCTCACAAGCCAGGGATTCTCTCAACTTCTGGAATCTTTGAGAATTTCAGTTATTTATTTCTTCTAATGTTATTTGTGAGCCATTATCATTATTTTGAGATTATATATATATATATATATATATAGTGTATACATGAATTATAAAATTCTAATGAAATTCAACATTTTGGAACTATAGTCTCTTTCTGGAAATTCTATGACATGTATATTAAGCTCTCTGACATAGACCCATAAATTTCTAAGAGGCTCTGCATCTTTTTTCCATCTATTTTCTGTCTACATTCCAAAGATTGGACCATTTCTGGTGATCTGTCTTCACATTCACTCATTCTTCTGTCATCTCTAATCTTCTGTTGAGCCCATCAGTACATTTCCTATTTAAATTGTAATAAATTTCAGTTCTAAAACTTCTACTTGGTTCTTTGTGTGTGTGTGTGTGTGTGTGTGTGTGTGTGTGTGCATGTGTGTGCGCATGTGCACACTGCTACTTGGACTTGAATGTAGGAGGGAGCTTTCTTTCTTTCTTTCTTTTTTGCTCAAGGCTAGAACTCTACCCCTTGAACCACACCTCCACTTCCAGCTGTTTGGTGGTTAATTGGAGATAAGAGTCTCATGCCACTCATCACAGCCCAAGCCACTGCCACTGCTCTCCTGGAGGACATTTACCTTTAAGTAGCAAAGAGCTCCAGTCCCAGTGCCCAGGCTTGAAAATTGTCCTTACCATTCCAGAATAGGACGGAAAATGTGTCTCAGCTGAAAGCCATTTTCACTGGTTATGAAAATGATTCAGAGCATTTGTTCACATTTCTGTATTGATTCCCAGCCTTCTTGTTTTATTGTACAATAACAGGCCCCAGGACGCAGAATATATTACCACACAAACCTAGAAGAATCTTTTCCCAGGGAATTGTCTGCATACTAAATGTGGTGGCTTACTCAATCTCTGGTTTACAACAAAGACAACATGGAGACAAGAGAGTATCTAGGTTTTCTTTTTCTGTGACTAGTACTTCCAGGCTCAGAAAGCCCAAGCAGGCCGCGCGTGAGGCCTGCTCTCACAACTAACCACAATCAGACTGGTGACTGGTGATGGCCCCGGAGTTGCCTTGGGGAGGAACAGGTGAACTTCCAATCTGACGAGACCCTGTGGGCTGTCATCATCATCAACCCCTAGTGAGCACAGCTGTCTACAGCCATTCTCCAAGCCCTGGGGCAGGGCCTAATCATCATTTTGGTGAAACCTCAAATCCCTCTCCCAGCACAGCAAAATGACTGAGTAATGGCTCCATCAACAGCCATCTGATTAGCTTGATCCCAAGAGGAGGAACACATGGGCCAGCAGTGTGCGCAAGGCCCCTGCGCAGAGATCCCCATCCATCTTTGTCACTGTTCATTTGTCAGGCCGTGACAGGCACGGCTGGTCATGGACACAGGCAGTGACAATGGTGCTCTTTGTTCTCTTTGTTCTGTTCTCCCATCTGGGAGGTGAGCTCAGCACAGTGACATGAAGGTCTCTTTCATTTATTCGTTTTTGTGTCTCTACTAGAGCTTGAACTCAGTGCCTCATGCTCTCACTTGGCTTTTCCCCCCAAGGAAGGCACTCTACCACTAGAGCCACACATCCACTTGTAATTTTTGCTGGTTAATTCATGATAAGAATCTCTAAGATTTTTCTGCCTGGGCTGGCTTTGAACAATCCTCAGATCTAAATCTTCTGAGTCTAAATCTTGGCTATTTTGACCCAGGGTTGCCCCTGCTCCCTGAAGACCAAAGAAACTAGTTTCCTAGCCGCCTTTCCACACTTTCCCGAAGAGAGTAAGGTCCCTGAGTCTTCCGTGCAGGGGCAGAAGGTCTGCCCTCCCATTGGCTTTTCTCCAAATGGAATCCTTCTGGGGCAAAGGACTTCAAGGCCAGTCTAGACTGAGCAGAGATGAGATCAGACATGGTCACCTTACCTCTGAGCACTTAGGAAAAAAGAAATGGCTTCTTGACCATATAACTTTGCTTCTGTGTTCTCTAGGGAATCCCAGTGGGCCATCAAACCAGAAGGGACACATAGACCCCTAGGTGCAAAGAAAGAAAACCCGAAGCTCAATTTTCTTTGTACATAAAATGGCTACATGAAGGTTCTCAGCCATGACCAGGTCCTGCACACTTCTGCGCTGGGCATGCAGAGCCATGCGGGACTGGAAAGCACCTCTCAGAGACTAAGTTCAGGCAGAGCAAAGCCTACTGGACAAGCAGGGAGCAGGAGGGCTCATGGATTCTCAGGCCACGAGGAGTTCCATTTGCTTTGAGGCTGATCAGGAAGGAGACCAACAGAGGCAGGAGGCTTGCTGAATCAGGGTGAAGGCATCTCAGACACAGGACAAGAGCGGTGTCCCCTGGAAGTAGCCAATTACCAATCCTCACTGCAAATGGAGCCCAACCAGGTTACAGGCCAAGATGTAGCCTTGGCATCTCATCAGCTAATCTTGAACTCTGCCCCCTGGGCCTCCAATCTACTTTATCCCCTTCTATCCTCAGATATAAATACAAATAAAAAGCATCCTGGCAGTTTCTGGGTCAGGCCCAGGGTGTAAGGTCCAACCACACATTTCTTGGACTGTCATCTTTTGCCCAGGTCCCAGCTTTCTGTTCACCCAGGATCCCTGGACAGCACCTGGGTCTGCTGGAAGTTCCCTCTTATAACTACAGGTAAAACCCGAATCCAAAATTCTTCAAATTCTCCAAAATTCTAGATGTACACGAATAACTGCTTACATAACTTCTCTACTCACAGACATGAGATGCACCCTGCACCCAGTATGTCTGCTCCTCAGACCCACCCTTCCCACACACTTCCCATCAATGCTGCTTATGGGGATTCCAGCTTTCCCCACGCACCAGCTCTAAGCTGATGTCTTCTTCATGTCTTCCCTTTCTCTGATACCCGCAGTCTATCAGCCAATCCCATTGGCTTTACCTTCCAAATACATCCAAAATCCAGCCATTTCTCCCCTGTCTACTTCAGTCACTAGGGTTCTGGGTACCTCTTAATTGGTCTCCCTCTTCCTACCTACACTATCCTAGAGCATGGCTTGAATACAGCATTCAAGCTACCTCTGCCCCAGTGCTCCCCGGATCTGGGCTTTGCTGAGAGAGAGAGGAGGCCTGCACCATAGTCTATCTCTACAGACCCTTGGCCTTGTGCACCACTGAGGCTCACTGTGCCACATTGGCCTTCCCTGCTGCTCTGCAATCATGTCAGGCTTCTTCTTGGGTCTGTAGGGTTTTCCTTCAATCCAGCTAACTCCCTCACCTTAACCAAGGCTTTGTTCAAATGCCACCTACTCAGGAAATCTTTCCTGACCATCTTATTTCATTTGTAAACCAAACCACTTTGGAAATTTCCTGAACATTCTTGACATCTTCTTGCACTCTCTTTTCCCCACAGTACTCTAACAACACAGCATGATTTATTTATTTACTGTGTTTACTTATTGTTGTCTACCTTCACTGATAAAATGGAAATTTTATCAATAGAATGGAAAATGTTTTCACTGATGGAACCAAGTGCCTGGGGGTTTAGTTAATAAATATTTATTGAATGGATTAACCAGCATGCCCTGTGGAGTCAAGCACAGTTAGATTCAAATCCTTTCTCTGTGATTTATAACTCTGTGACTTTGTTCACTTTGCACCTTTCAACCTCAGCTTGATTTCCACACCTGTAGAATGAAGATTGTGGTATGTACTTCTGCTTTGGGAAGAACCAATGAGAGCTGTTGTTAAGACCTTCCCTAAAGGTCATCTCTCTCCATGTAGGGTCAGCGACAGCCATAGCACAAAAGGTTTGGCTGGTCAACCTGCACCTGCAGTCAGATGTGGAGACCAGTGTGGCCCCCTGGTGAGTTTATGAAAGTGAAGTGTTTCAGCATCACAGGCTGCAATCCCAATGCTGAGACTCAGGACTCTCCAGCCGGATGGCATTCCCCAGCACAGTTTCCACATGAATGGACTTTCAACAGAGGGGAAACGATTTTAATCAGCTGAGGGAACACGAAGCCCATCCATCTTCCATTGTTTAACAGAAGAATTAATCTGGGGAGTAAGGAAGTGGAAGTGGTGATGAGAGGAAAGCCAGGGCAGATTTAAATGATAAAGAGAGAATCTTCTCTAAAGCAACACACAAGAGGGACTCCCAGGGCCTAGACCCCCACAAGCTGCTTGCCATCATTCCTTGGGAACTTCTTAGCAGGTGGAACCTGGAGTAATGACAAAATCATAGCAAGAGCTTCCCTGTTCATTGTCTCGTGGATTCATCATAAAAACCGTTAGAGGCAGGGAGCACTCACTGTGTATAGAGGGAAGACAGAGTCACAGATACTCTGCTAAAATGACTTTTGACCAGGTATAGAACTTTTCATGAGCTGGTTTATAATTGGCCTTGGTCTTGCAAGGTTTTTCAACCTTTATTTTGATGAGCAATACATATGCAGGCAAGTACCCAGAATACAATGAATTTTCACTAAGAGAGAACAGACTCAGACCAACTAATAGAACGCTGCTAACAACCCCTTCCTTCCACCACCTCAGAGATCTTCCTGGTCATCCCTTCCTCTTCTCCAAAGGTAACCTAACTTCTATCACTAGACAGTGTTCTATCTGTGCTTGTGATCTATAAACAAGATATTCCTTGACCTAGCATTGTCTGTTACAAGTCGAGTTCATTCATCTCATTGCTGCATACTCCATTATCTTAATATAAGAAAGTGAATTTATCCTTTCCATTGATGACAGATATTTGGATTAAGTCAGCTATCCATCTAGAGTGAAATTTCTGTGTCTTAGAATATGCATTATATTTAAAGTTCATGTTACAAACATTTTGGAAAGTAGTTTTCTAGAGTAGCTGTACAAGTTTGTTCTCCCTCTGAAGTTCTAGAGAACAAGAGTTCTCGTAGCTCCATGTCTTTGTCAACTTTCTATTGTTAGTCTTTTATTTTTAAGAGGTGGAGTGGTATCTCCCTATGGTTTTAAGTGAGCTCCATCACCAGTCCTGATCACCCCTTAGAATATCCTCTTCTATGAAGGAGCTGTTCAAAGGTTGTATTTTTTTAATTGAATGTCTTTTTTGCTTATTGGCAATCTGAGACATTTACATATTTTGAAAATAAATCTTTTTGACACAAATGAGTAGAAAAGCAGACAGTAGAGGATCTGAGGCCCATGACAGGATGAGCTCGTAAGCCAAAACCTACCTGACAAGTGAATGGAGGCAGGGAGCTACACGAGAATGTGGGAGTCAGAAGGATAAAAGAATGAGGAAATAAGAATGGGGTGAACCTTTGCTGCCACAACCTTATAGGAAACAGAAAGGAAGCCTATCAGGCACAAAGCCATCTTTCAAGGACTCCAATTCTATTTAGGCCAAAGACAATGTCCACGATTCAGAAGATGGTACAAGATGATTGGAATGGACTGATGAGCTATTTTCCTGTAGCATGCCCATGCCACATGCTTTCTTTCTCCTCCGTATTTCTTTTCTAATAAACTTTCCTGTCACCTTTACTTATTTTTGAATCTTACCTGAATTCTTCTATTGTCAGATGCAAAGACCATGGTCAACTTAGCTGCCTTAAAATTCTGATAACCTATCTTGTATGTTGGTGGGAATTTAGGGAGTAAATATGCGTTTTTTTATTACTTGAACTCATCAAAAGGTAACACCTTGTTAGAAACAAAAATTACAGATACAATATCTGAGAACAGTTTTGTTCCTATATGGCTAGAGTTGTCTCATAAATTCTACATCTATTATAAAAGATCTCTCCTGGGTACTTGGGTTTATTTCTGGATGCTGTCTCTACTGTTTTTATCCAGCCTACTTCTTCTCCAGCATCAAACTACTTTAGTTGATAAGTTTCAGATGTTTTAATGTCTAATAAAGCTGATCCCACTTCTATAGGGTATTTTTTTCCTTTTCTTAGAAATTTCTGTTATTTTACAGGGTTTTGTTCAGGTAATTTTGTCTTCATTACAACATTCCAACATAAAAAATACTGTGGAATTTTAATTGGGATTTCACTTAGCAAGGAATTTTAGTACTAGGCCCATTCTCTGATGTTGAATGTTAACATCATTTGAAGCATCCCTCTATATATCTCTCAAAAAAGACCAGAAGTTTTCCTCCTAGGCAGAATGATCCACTCAGGCTAAATTTATATCCAAATATTTTGTGCTTTTCACTGTTTTCCGTATTTTCCCAATGACTTTTTTTCTAAAAACACATAACACAATTGTTGTTCTTGAATGCTAATGCTGGAATCTAGCACAGTATGGAGTTCTATTGTTTCTGATCATTTTTCAATTGGCTTTCTTGGAATTAACAAGTATATAGTGATAGCAGTTGTGAATAACTGTGAGATCAAAGCCAACTCCTTCTGGATCATGGAAGGAGCTGTGGACATAAACCAGAGAAGTGAGTGGACAGGCACTTCCAATACCTGGGGCTGGAGTATGCCCCCTGGACAGGTCCTGTTGTGCATTGCGGTGTCTAGGAGCATCCTTGGCCTCTACTCAGATGCCAGTGACCACTTACTCTTGAGTATGCTAACCCTGAATGTCTCCAGACCTCTCAAAGTGTCCTGAATTGAGAAGCACTGATCTAAGGAAAAGCAATGGATCCCTGACCTAAACTGATTTTGAGTAAATCACCTCCAGATGTGTGTGTGTCCTCTTAAATGTCTTCCCTTCAGAGTCCTCAAGCCCTCAGACCATTCAACTCCATCCTCACCCTACTCTTCTTTTCTCTAAACCCTAAAAAATATCAGGATGTCCTCTGCAGGTGCTATTCTTATCTTAGATACCCTGAATTTAATGTGAAGCTTCAAAAATGTTGCTACAAAGATTATCAGTCTGAATCAATAATGGCATTTTTTTTCTGTGCAAACCGTAGAGAACCATTTCAAGTTGTCTTCCACACAAAAGAGATTCACTAGCTGGCATGAAATAGCACATTCATTTCAGGTGTGGTCTATGAGTCTCCGAGCTCTCTCTGATTCAATAAGCTGGTTCTGTGTTTGACCTTCTTCTTGAGGAAAAATCTGGCAGACTGCTTTTAGACCTCTCTATACAGATTGTATGCTACCATACATATAACCTAGAAGAGAAAGTTTCTCTTTAATCTTTCATGAAAAAGACCAGCTATTCACTTTTTTTTTTTTTGGTCTTGGGGCCCGAACTCTGGGCCTGGGTGCTGTCCCTCAGCTCTTCAGCTCAAGGCTAGCGCTCTACCATGTGAGCCACAGCGCCGCTTCCAGCTTTTTCTGCTTATGTGGTGCTGAGGAATTGAACCAGGGCCTCATACATGCAAGGCAAGCACCCTACCACTGCGCCACCTTTCCAGCATTGGGTATTCATTCTTATTAGAACATCCTAGGTGTCTGTTCATGGCTGAACCAATCACTGTACCCAAGCACTGGCTCATGGTTAGCTGATCAGCATCAGAAGAATTGCAATCAGCTACTCGGGGCTTTAAGGCTCCCGCTTTGGTGCAGGGCTAAATGTCATACAATCGAGGCTCGGCTGCCCCCAGTGGGGGAGGAATGGATGGACACTGGGAAGTTTCTCGTCTAGTTCCATTATTTAATGTTAGTTCATTTGTTTTAAATCAGTAGTGTATGTTGAACTGTGTTAAAATTCCTCTTTTGTACCTGTTGAATTAATATATAATTTGTTAATATAATGTGTCATATTAATAGATTTCCTAATTTTGAAAGTCCTTTGAATTAGGGGGAGGATCCCCTTCAAAGTGTCTTATATTGTTTTATTTGAAATTTTCTTCACAGTGCTCTTAGGTGAGAGTGGTCTAATGTTTTCTATTTTTGTGCTTTGTCAGATTTTGTTATCTGTGCAATACTGGTTTTGAAAAATAAAGGATTTGGAAGCTATCCTATTTCTCTAGGCTTGTAGAGTTTAAATAGAATCAAAATCATCTGTTACTTGAACATTTGAAAGAACCTACCTTTGAGACCATCTGGACCTGCCACTTTTGTGCAGAAGTTGCTTTTTTACAACTTTCTTAATTTCTTTCATCATTTTTGGTCTAGATTTTCCATCTCTATAGGTTCAGTTTTGATCACTTCTAGTTCCTAGGAAATATCTATTTAAGTCAGCTTTCAAATGTTTTTCACTACTTTTTTTTGCTGAATCTCACACTAAAAATTTTTCTGTTGAATATAGTGTTTCTCTGATTTGCTTCTAATGTAGTGTTTTTGAGCATTCCAATCATTTATTAATTTCATTAGGCTCTCCTATAAATAGCTTCTACCACTTTTGCATTCTTGTTAAGTAATTTATCAGTTAAATTCGTGGGTTTTTTTTTTTTTTGCTGTTTGTTAAATTCATTTAGTTACCCTTTCCTAACTTTTTGGTGGATGTGCTGGTCCTGAAGCTTGAATGCAGGACCTGAACACTGTCTCTGAGCTTTTTTTCCTCAAGACTGGCATTCTACCACGTAAGCCATAGCTTTACTTATGACCTTGTGCTGGTTAATTGGAGATAAAAGTCTCAGGAGCTTTCCTGCCCAGGCTAGCTTCAAACCACAATCCTCAGAACTCAGCCTCCTAAGTAGCTCTGATTACAAGTGTGAGCCATTAGTGCCCAGCTTCCATTCCTAAATTGTTGAGGTAGATTCTTCATTCATTTGTTTATTCTTTGCTATATAACCAGGTAAGCCAGATATCACAGTCATCAGAAGCAAAAGAGAGATGGGAAATGGAGCAAATTGTAGAACTCTTAAAGGAGATAATCAAGAGCTAGGCAAGAAAATGACCATGGTAAAGACATGCAAATCACATGGTAAGGATTGAGTGATCAGGACTCAGCATTTCTTTGAAGAGAGTGATGCATGAAGCGAGTCCCAGCTTGACTTTCAGGGAGCATAAACAATATAATTTCCTGGCCCCAAGTTCATGGAAGTCCAAAAGACAGCTGTGGGTTCTCTGCAGATAGGGATATAGGGCATTGGTGCCTGACCCACCCCTGAGACATCCACTTCCACCCATGGTGACAGAAGAGAGAGGGATGCCCTAGAAAGTCTCAGCATTCCCATCCAATAAGAGCTAAAACTGACAGAAGCTACAGAAAGCCAAAGAGCCATGCCTCCAGGACCTAGCAAAGACCCTCTTAAGAAACTCCTAAGAGGTTGAGCATTTCTTCATATGTCTATTGGCCATTCTTATTTCCTCCTCAGAGAAGTTTCTCTTTTAAGTCTTTAGCCTACTTATTCATTGGGCAGTTGTTTCTTTGAGGATTTGTTGTTGGGGGATTTAATTTTTTGAGTTCCAGGTATATTTTAGATATGAGACCCATGTCTGTTATATGACTAGTGAAGATCTTCTCCCAATCCATGGGCTTTCTATTGATCTTGCTAGCTATGTCCTTTGCCATGCAGAAGCTCTGCAATTTCATGCAATCCCATTTGTCCAACCTTTCTTTGATTTGTTGTGTTTCTGGGTCTCTATTCAGAAAATTTCGGCCTGTGCCAAGGAGACCTAGGGTTTCTCCTATTCCATCCTGTTATGTTTTCAGGGTATCTGCTTTGAGTTTGAGGTCTTTGATCCATTTGGAGTTGATCTGATGCAGGGTGATATATAAGGATCTAGCTTTAGTTTTCTACAGGTGATTAACCAATTTTGCCAGCACCATTTACTGAAGAGGCTGTCTTTCTTCATTCTATTTTTTAGCACCCATATTGAAGATTAGGTGGCTATAGGTCTGTTGGTTCATTTCTGGGTTTTTGATTCTATTCCGTTGGTCCTCAGGTCTGTTCTTGTGCCAGTACCAAAATCAAAAGAACATTGAGACTCTATCTCACCCCAGTTAGAATGGCTATAATCAAGAACTCTAACAACAACAGATGCTGGAGAGGATGTGGCCAAAAGGAACCCTACTGCATTGTTGGTGGGAGTGTAAACTGTTTCAACCACTTTGGAAAGCAGTATGGAGGTTCCTCAAAAGACTCCACTATGACCCAGCAATTCCACTTTTGTTCACTTACCCAAATGATCACAAACAAGACTATACTAAAGCTACCAGCATAACTATGTTTATTGCAGCATTATTTACCATAGCTAAGATATGGAACAAACCAGATGCTCCTCGGTAGATGAATGGATCAAGAAAATGTGGTATATGTATATATATATATATATATATATATATATATTCCATTATATCTATCTATCTATCTATCTATCTATCTATCTATCTATCTATCTATCTATGAATCCTATGCCTCCATCAGAAAGAATGACATCACCCCATTTGTTAGGAAATGGAAAGACATGGAAAAAAATTATATTAAGTGAAGTAAGCCAGGCCCAAAGAAACATAAGTCCCATGGTTTCCCTTATTTGCAATAATTAGTATGTGTGTCTGGGACAAGCAGAAAAAGTCAAAAGCTATGTACATATGGCCAGATAAGATGGTGTTAAGTGAAATGAACTCCAAGATAGGGACGCAAGTGGATTTTTCTTTCTTGCTATTGTTTCTAATGTATTTATAATGTACCATGTGATTTTTTTTGTTTCTTTGTATGTTCCTCCCCCATGGTATAACCCCTGTTTTCACTATATTTGATGTTGGTGCCTTGCATCTTGTGCGTATATATGTATATATATATATACATACATACATACATATTCTTCTCTAATTTTGAGAGAGGAAGGGAAAAAACAAAATGCTTAACTAGGGATACATTGTAACAATGAGATGCACAAGACACTATGTTGAAAAACAAATTTTACAATTTAGGCAGGGGAGGGTTGGGGTGAGGTGGGGGGGGATGGGAGTATAGTTGTGGAGGTGGGAGGGAAAAGATGGTAGCAGAAAAACAAAGGAGGAGGTAACAATACTTGATAGGAAATGTACTCATTACCTGGCTCATGTAACTGTAACCCCTCCTTACAGTACTTTTACAATAAAAATGTATTTAAAAAAAGAAACTCCTAAGAAAAAGTCAAACTTGACCACATTCTGAGTATAAAGAACATGAATAAAAAAAAAAAAGAACATGAGTCTACCTTAAGATGGTACTAGTCAATCCTAGCTGGATTGGTCTTTTCTCCTTAATCTCAGCTTCTAATTCAAATGGGTTAGAAGTGAAGTGGGAGAAATGCTGTAACTTAAGACTATGTCTAAGGTTTTAATATAGAATGTCTCCCAAAGATACAGACGCATTGATAGGTGATGGGAACTTTAGGAGGAAGGGTCTAGAGGGCATGTTTAGATCATCAGGTTGCATCCTCGGAGACATGGTAGAACCCTAGTCTCTTCCTTTTTCTCTTTTTCATTTCTGGCTCATGCGTTTACTGATTTAACACCACCACATACTCTGCTATAGGCCCCCAAATGGCAGGATCCACTGATCATAGCCTGACATATCCAAAGCTGTAAATTAAAATCATCCTTTTGTCTTCATAAGTTGCTTGTCTCTGGTATTTGTTACAGTGGTAGAAAGACCATGGACTCACTTAAGTTTGGCCTCTTACTGTGATTATATAAAAACTTTAGTTGAGAGTTACTAGGAAAAATAATACCCATTTGCTCATTGGTCATCCATCCATGGCAGAGCAGATTAATGGGAGTCAAAAGTAAAGTTTTTTTTTTTTTTATTAAATGAGCCCTGTAGAAACATACTGCTTAGATATGCTTGGTTATATAAATGATTGAAAAATAAAAACAAATACTCCTCGTTCTTTTTCTAAGCATCAATGTTTAACATTTGCATTCTCATAGATTCTTATCCTCTAGATTATTCTTCAGTTTCAGCTTCCACTTTTTATATGGGTTGCCTTACTTCTTTTGAGTATGTTTTCTGTTTCCCTTTTTCTCTCTCTTTCCTTTCTTTCTTTCTTCTTGCTTGCTTGCTTTTCTTTCCTTCTTTCAGTGCGGGTCCTGGAGCTTGAATTCAGGGCCTGGGCTCTGTCTCCAAGCATTTTTGCTCAAAGCTAACACTATATCACTTGAGTCACAGCTCCACTTATGGTGATCAGTTGGAGATAGGAGTCTCACATAATTTCCTTCCTGAAGTGGCTATGAACTGTGATGCTCAGATCCCAACCCTCTGAGTAGCTAGGATTATGGGTGCGAGACACCAATCTCTGGCCCTGTTTTCTTTTTTGTAAATTGGAAAACATACGAAGTTTATTCCAGTTTTCTATAGCTGTCTTTATAATTTCATGAGTGATATTTAATCCTTGCTTCTCCTTTTTTCTGTGTGGTACTGGTGTTTGAACCCAGAGCCTGGTGCTTGGTAGGCAAGCACTCTGCTGCTTGAGCCACGCCCCCAGTCTAGTCCTTTCTGTTTAGATGTCTTAATGCCTTTCTCTAAAGCAGAGGTGCTGTAGGTTGAGTATTCATGTTTTACAAAGGCCATTGTGCCACAGCCTTGTTCTCCAAGATGGTACTCTTGGGAAGCTTTTAGGTCATTGCAGTTATACCCTCAAATAGGATTTGGAAACCCATTTTAACTCTTGATTTCTGTCCATAAAGTGAGCAGATTGTTCTACCACACAGTCCTGGTATCGTTACTGAACACCTAAGCAGAAGCCTGAAGGCCACAGGTTCCAAATTGTGTCTGGAACATACACAATCATGAGCCAAAACAAACCTTTCTCTATAGAGCTCAGTTATCTCCAGCATTTTGTTGCAGTGACAGAAGGCTGACTAACACAAGAGGTCACTGATTAAATCAAAGCCTGGTGTAAGTATTTGAGGCTTCAGAGACCCAAGGTTCAGTCTCTGCCACAACCCCTCCTTGGTGTGGTAGCCTGGAAGCTGCCACAGCCAACACTGAAGTGATCAGTGTTTCTGTTTCCATGGAAATTTACTAACAAAAGTATGAGGTAAGAGAAAACAGAAGCAAGTGTGAGGTCAAGTCTGGCCCATGAGCCTTGATTTGCTCTGTCCTTGGCAATGTTGCTATTGCACCACACCGTGTGAGGTGCTTCTGGGAAGGAGCAGAGGGAGGCAGCAACTCCCTGTACATTGCTTTGCAGCTTCCTGCGAGGCTGTAAGTAATTTTAAAATAAAGTGTTCTCAAAGTGCCAGACCTTGAAATAAAGGAGGGAAAACCATTTTGACAAGAGCAATTTTGACCAATTGTGGGCTTATATAGTGGGGTGCCCATCAGGGCATTGTCATGGCAGAAAGAGTAGCTTTCTGGGATCCTGGGGTCTATGGCCCACCATGGCTGGCCTGATACTGCCTTAAACTGCCATGGGGGAGACTGTTGGGACCCAGCCAGTCCTGGGATAATAGAGGCCATCCCAGCAGGCATGCCCCAGAGATCCCTGGGGGTCCAAGTCTTAGGAAGACCTACACAATTCTTTATGCTATCAATGAGAAACTAGACCTGAGTCAGAGTAAGATGGAGGAAACAACTTAAATGACCAGTAGAACAGACTTGATTAAATAAATCCCAATATATTAACAGATGGGAAAATACACATCTTTTTAAAATAACAGCATACAAAGTAGGTTGACATGATGCAAACCTATAATCCCAGCACTCAAGAGGCTGAGGGAGGAGAATTGAGAGTTTAAAGCCAGCCGAGGCTACATAGAGAGACCCTATCTCAACATGAGGTTATATAAAACACAATTTTGACATGATATTAAATGACAGAAGGGTTAAAAATTGAATTTATGGTTGACTATTGTAAGCTAAATATACATATATATGTAGCTCAGAAAATATAATAAGAATGTATCATATATAAATAGGAACTTGGCTAAAAAATGTAAATTCTGATCACTTTTTCTCCCTAGTAACTAAACTTTTTAGTTATATTACATTATCTTTAGGATCAGGTTTTATAAACATAAGAAGGGCTTTCTTAGCTGTATAACTTATTTATAAGAACCAAACCAGAATGCTGAGGACTCTCACAACTCCATCCCATAAATGATTCAGTAGCTGAGAATACTGAGTCTGGAGAGGGCCAGGCTCCCTGGGCTTGATCATCAGCCTCAGCCTTCCAGCTCTGTCATTTGGGGGAAAAATTAGCTCAGCTCTGTGGGATTCCAGAGAGTACAATGGAGACTAGCAGGGAAGCTGCTCTCCTTTCAGCCCAAGATAAAACTCCAATAGCAAATCTTCCCCATGAGAAACTCTGCCACCTCCAAGGTAGAGAATGTCAGATGTTCAAGCCCAGGTCACCTCTATAGCTCTCCAAGAAAGTTAAAAACAAGAAAAGAAAAACTGGGTGTCATTGTGTGAACCCCTCCCATTTCAATTTTTTTAAAGGAAGGTGGAGCTGGGCACCAGTGGCTCACACTTGTAATCCTAGCTACTCAGGAGGCTGAGAACTGAGGATCTCAGTTCAAAGCCAGCTCAGGAAAGTCTGTGAGACTCTTATCTCCAAGTAACCACCAGAAAACCAGAAGTAGAGCTGCAGCTCAGAATGTTAGAGTGCTGGCCTTGTTGAGTGAAAAAACTCAGGGACAGCACCCAGGCCCTGAGTTCAAGCCCCATGACCAACCCCCCCAAAAAAAAAGAAAGAAGAAGAAGGTATAAGAGAACCAAGAGAGAGCAGAAATTTAGTGGAGTAGGTGATGAGGAGATTGAGATGGATCCATTCTTCATCCTCAACGGAGTTCATCAAAGGAAGCCACATATAGAGAAAAGCTTACACATGAAGAGCCTACCAGCCATTGAGGCTGGTGTGTCCATTGCTTTAAGGACATGGAGAGTCAGACATGGATACTATGTGCTCAGGATACATAGTGAGCTTAGAGATATCTAGGTTCCTGGTACAGGTGGCCACGGACTCTGAAACCACCCCTCTCCCCATGCTAAAGTGCTACCCAGATTCCCCACTCTGACTGCACCATCAGACATTTCTATTTTCTTCCAGGAATGAGGATAAAATCTGAAAGAACGGTGACTCCCACCTGGAAAATGAGGACAGAAACATCTGGAAACAGAAGCTGATGACTATGCCAATACTTGGTCTACTCTCTGCCTCTCTCTGTCTCTGTCTTACAGCACATGCACACACACACACACACGCACACACACACATGCACACACACACATACACACACGCACACGCACACACACATGCACACACACACATTTTTCTGGGGAGAAGTCAATGAACCCTAGACTGCTCATTGTTCTTTGATCTTCTGGTGACAAAAGCTTTGGTGATTGCTCTGCTTTTATATCCAATCAACATGTGAATGAAGGTGATATTTGTTTGGAAACCATAAAACATCCATCTGAATGGTTGGGAGGTAAGAAGCGAATGCACCATGCTTTCTATTTCATTCCAGAGAAATGACCTCCTGTAATGAAAGCGATCGTGGCCACATCGCCGAGCCCAGGCAAAGGATCTGCAGCGTTTCTTGGAGAAACACAGGGAAGAGTGGATCGATAAAACCATCAGGCATGCGGTACTCCTGAGCTCTTTCTGTGCTCACTCAACCCAGAGTGGGGAATGATTCTATCAGGACCTTTGCCCAAGAACTCTGGGGAAAAAAATTTTAAATCTTTACAGCTCAATTCTCTTTCACAAAGACTTTGCTTTCTTCAGATGCCTATTTCCTATTTATTTCCACCTCCTAGACAGGCCAAGGGCCATTTCTGATGAGTTTTTATCCTTGGCAGCAGCTTTCTTAGGGCTCATCTTTATGGACCCTGTGTTCAGGATACAAAAAGCACATGGAAGTTGAAAGAAGTCTGATAGCCAGGCACCAGTGGCTCAGGCCAGCTACTCAGGAGGCTGAGATCTGAGGATCGTGGTTCAAAACCAGCCTGGGAAGGAATGCCAGTGAGAGTCTTATCCCCAATTAATCACCAGAAAACTGAAGGGGCACCAGGGCTCCAAGTAGTACAAGTTCAGGCACAGCACCCAGGCCCTGAATTCAAGCCCCATGACTGACAAAAAAATAGGAGGCTGCTCTGACTCTCCTGAAAGCCATGACCAAGGATAAAGATAATCTGGCCCTAACCTTTAGGGGAAGGCAACTGGCAACATCCTGGCCTTCCCAAAACAATTATGCAATAATGTTGGATTTGCATGCAGCTAAAAGAATATAGGTAATCTGTGTATGCCTTTCTCAGTTTTCCTCAATAATAGCATCTCCCAAAAGCATAGTGTAATAGCACATATTGATACCATTCACAGATTTTGTTCAGACTCCTCCCTGTCATTTGTACATGTGTTAGGCAGTTTTGTCACTTGTAGAGATTTATATGTACAACATTGCAGAGAAGACATTGAGTGCCATTTTCCTTCTTAATATCATGTTAAAATCATGTTAATGTCCTTCTACCTACTTGTCTACTATCTCCACCATCACCACCAGTAGCACCACCACCACCACCACAATTATCACCATCATCACTACCACCACCACTATCATCACTACCATCATGACCACTATCACCATTACCACTACCACCATCAATTGCCACCACCATCACTATCACCACTATTACCACCATCACTACCATCACCATCAGCACCACTACCTCTATTACCACTACGATTACCACCATCACTACCATCACTAATACTCACCACCACCATTACCACCACTATCTTCACTACCACTACCACCCTCAGTGTCAACACCTCCCTCACAACCACTATCACATCTACTACCATCACCATTACTGCCATCACCATCACTATCACCATCACCACCACCATCAGCATCATTGTACCACCACCCCAACTCCATTACCAAGAATCTGCTCACTTGTAAAATGTTGCCCTTATATAAATGGAATCCTATAGCTTGCAACCTTTGGGGCTTGGTTTTGTCATTTGGCGTTATTCTCTGAGTTATGTGTGAATGCATGGTGAATGCATTCTTCTCTAGTATTGAGGAACTGTGTTTTCAATCATTGGCCTGTAGAAAGACCTCTGGGCCAATTGTAGCTTTCAATTTTACAAGTAAAACTACCATGCAAATCTGTGTGTAGATTTCTGTGGGACCCTGTGATGTAATGTCTTCAGGACAATTGGGTGCCACACAGTTGGTTGGGAGTCCACAGTTGGTTGCAACACAATGTAATTGTGCTTAAATTCTTAAGAAATTGTGAGTGTTTTTCATAGGGACCACACCACTAAATATCTGCACCCACATTGTGTGAGTGGTCCAGTTCTTTACCATGTACACTAGCATTTTCAGTCTGTTGCTAGTTTATGACTTCATTCAGAGAGGTGAACTATAACGTCTCATTGTGGATTGAATTTTTATTTTCCTAATGTTAAACAGCTTCTTATATGTGTATTGGTCATCTGTGCATCTTCTCTGCTGCATTGTTTGCTCACCTAGCCATTTCCTAGTGGGAATTAGGTATTTGTTTGTTTCTGTTGTTCTCTGCTGTGTCTACTTTTGACTGTAGAAGGTGAATTTCACAAACAAAAACCTCCATCTTGGTCTTGCCTCATAGACAACCAGCACCTCCAACCCAGTAGAGCAGAAAGAATCAAGGCACTGGAGAGCAGCCATTCTCTCTTACCTGAGCTTCTGAGAACATGTCTGAAACTCAACTCTGTCTTGCACTAGTGTGCAATCTAGGCCCTTTCTTCCTCCCTCTCACCTTTGTTTTCCTATTACTCAAACAAGGATGTTGGACTTCATGATCTCTGACCCCCCTGGAGTCCAGTGTCTTTCAGGTCCAGCCTTTGGGATTGGCACACCATTGGGACCCATAATTCTGCACAAAGGGAAGTTGGGTTCGCTGTTTGGACAGCAAAAAATGTGCTCTCTTCCCCAAGGAATCTGAACCAGAGAAAATACAATCCCCCTCCAAACTGGCAGACTTCTTAGGGAACAAGAGGAGATTTCTACTAATAAAGAAATTAACATGGAGGATAGAGAGGTGAGAGGCAGAGGATCGGAGTGCAGGGCATACCAGCTGAGCCCATGTGATCAAGGCTTGCTCTACCATAAACCAAGGTAGCAACCTTGAGCCAGCTGGTTTTCCTGTTATGAAATTGAAAATAAAAATTAGTACTACTGTGAATAGATACCTTCAAGGAATCTTGCCCATTCGGAATCACTCTGGGCCATCTTCTGCTTTCCTGGCATAGGGAATCTGCCTTTGGAAGGAAGTCCTGTTGACATACCAGTAAGTATGAGCCATGTGGTCCTTTCTCTGTCATGTTTTTAAAAATGGCCCGACTTTATCTCCACTAGGGGCTCAATCAATGCAGAGCCTGTGAGCTCAATATCCTGCCTGCCCTTCTATCTGTGTCTGTTCAAATATAACCAAGGAGGCAGCATTTCTGAGCCATACAATCAGGTGCCCAGCCTGAGGGGCCTCCAGATGGTGATGCAGCCAGAGTCCAGAGTCCTGAGCAGTCAAATGCACAAGGATGCTGTGAGAGGAGTCTGCTTTACGACCTGCCTCACCACATACCCTCAGGCTTCTGCCCAAAGAGATCATTTCCGTCTCCATGTAGGCTTGCAGACACTGAGCACCTGAAGTCACATGTAATGAGCATGTCTGCCCCTCCTGACCTCTAAGAGGCCTTCTATCGTCCCAAGTCTGTGACCACCATTTCTTTCCCTGTCCCACTGCCCACTTCAATACTGAGCTCCTCAGCAGTCAAAACCACTTTCTACCAGTGGCCCACCGCACAGAGGCTGAAGTACAGTAAAAGCCAACCCCTGCTTGCATGCAATAGGCTTGGGCTTTATTCTACCAATGCTCTAGTTGAAGTTCCTGTTGCCAGTACCTGGAGTCTGGTCTCTCTTGGTGGCAGCAGTCACCTCCACGCACACCCAGCCCTGACTGCTGAAGGAAAGCAAGGGCATCCATGAGTCGATGGCAGCCATAGGTACAGGGGTTCATTGCAGTCAAACACCCAGAAAGGGGGAGCTGTCATCTCATTCCTGCATCTTCAGGATGGTGAAGATTGGATTCCATTGTCAAGGGCATGAGCCCTTGAGCCTCTATTATGTGCCAGAAACAGGGAAAAGTGCCAAGAACTGAACTGCAAATGTCACCGGCACATTCCCCACTCTGATGGTACTTAGCATCTAGAGGAAGGGGGACAAGAATGGGAGCCAGGGGGGATCATCGGGAGGCACAGCATGCTATATAGTACAAAGCAGTCTTGGGAGATTTTTAGAAGGCTTCCTGAAGAAAGTGGTATCTAAGATGAGACGCAAAATGATAGTTGGCAGAGGGGAAAGAGTGGAAGAGAGCAATTTTCTGTTCAAAGGCCCACAGTAGGTACAAATGGAGCCTTAATTGTTTGTGCACATGCAAAAGAAGAGACATGAGGGTTGGCCAAGCAAGACGGCAACTCAAAGAGGCTTTTGGATGCCCGTAGAAGGACATGGGAAGCCATAGCTATACTGGAAGCAGGATCAGCTACGACCAATTCTCTTTGAGAATGCTCCCTCTAGTCATGGGTAGAAATAGATAGTAAGAAGCCAAGACTAGAGAAGGAAGCCAGGATAATAAGGTAGCATGCTGGGCATACACAATTAGCTAGAAAGCTACACTGGCCTCTAAGACAGAGAAGAGGGTATATGTCTCTGGAAGGCTGCATTACTGGGCTCCACTACCTGATGTGGGTCTGGGTTCCAGAACAGCCATGGCTATGTGGGATCTCAGCCTCACCTCCTCACCCCCTCCTTTGGAACCTGAAGACAGCAAAGGACTCCAACAACAAATCTAAGTCACAAGCAGAAAATGTCAGTGAACCATTTAGATATTGTAGAGAGCTGTGTGCAGCCGCACCTGGAAGATGGCGCCGGCTTCCGCCCTCCGCCTTCCCGATGGCCCGCCTTCCCGATGGCGAGTGCTCTCTGTGGTAAACAACTCCTTATATGGCTAAGGCAAAGAATCTGGCTTGCTTCCGCGCACCTGAACCTATTGGTGGTTCCCACGTGGCGTATCAGGGTTGGCTACCCAGCGGGTACTTAAGGCTGTGGGGAATTCTCCCCGGGGTTGGGGGGTCAGAAGATTGCTCAAAGGTCCTGAATAAACTGCAGAGAGAAGAGTTCGGTGTCGCATCTTCCTTGGTGGTCGAGGTGGTAGCGACAAGATATATCCAAATATCCAGATGCCCAGGGTTGCATGGACCACATCTAATATTTCACTAAACCTTCCCTTTGCCTTTTAGATAACTGATCTTTATAGACATAACTCTAAACCTGGTTGTCTCACAGGAAGGACAGTGACCTTCAGGACACTGAAGGACAGGCATTCTAGGTACCATTGAAATTCCAGCCTGGCCACTGCAGTTAGGTTGCAGGTAGGTTGATCAACATCTCTGAGTGCCAGGTCTGTGGAGAATGGAGGTATCAGTACTAGGCATTTGATGTAAGGATTCTTTCAAAAAACAATCACTGAAGATAATGTCTGAAAATCACAGAATGGGCAGCATGGGTGTAGCAGCTGTGGTTATTTAGACAGCAGCATGAGATGATTGACAGGCTGTGATGTGGCCTTCTGAGAGGAAGAAGGTGGGCATCTTGTGACTGCAAAATTGGAAGAGCCTTCACAAGAGAGGGCAGTCATTGTCTCAGTCCACTCAGACCGCCCTAACAAAACACCACATTTTATTTTCTCATAGTTTTGGAGACTAGTAGTCCCAGATCAGCATGCTAGCATAGCTTGTTTCTCTCCTCCTGGCTTGTAAATAACCACACATGGCCTCTTCTTTATGAATGCCAGGGAAGAGAAAGAGAGAAAATATTACTCCAGTGTCTCTGCTCAGAAAGACACTAATTATGTTGGATGAAGGCCCTGTCTTTATGACCTCAGTTAACTTTAATTACTTCTTCAGAGACCCCCATCTCCATATATATCTACAATGTGGGTCAGGACATTAATACATGAATTCAGGAGGCCCATCACACCTTCACAACTATTTTGGGGGCGATGGTAGGAGTAGTTAAATGGAGAAGGCTGTCTTTCATGTTCCTGCTCAGTGTCCTGTGATCACTCCAGAAAACAAGACCCTGTTCCCTGCTGCAGAGAGACGCACAATATTGAAATTGGTCCCCCTAATCTTTATGCGATTGCCTTCTCCCTGATAGAAATATTGCCTCTTGCTGAGTATTTATCGTCTGCTTCTCTCCAAAGTATTGACTTTATGTAACAGTTTGATATACATCAAATCCTTTACGGATTTAATAAACTCCTCTGGTCAGCCCTCTGTTGAGAACACAATGAGATTTATGGTTGTCTTGGTGTAAAACCCTTTTTCCTTGAAATTTTCTACTTCTAGATATCAAAAGATAAGAAGGGAAACATTTATCATCTTGGAAATCGTACCCCATGTGTGCCTGCTGGGTATTAGTCAGAAATGACGAGTAGTTAAAGGACTAAAATATGACAAATGCTTGACTGCCAAACAGCTGAGGCTGGGAGAAAAGTAGAATCCTTTCTTTTTTTTTTAATCCTTTCTTTCCTTCAGAAAGGATTTCTCTTTGCAATTAATCATGAAGCATGTGCGACAGAGAACAGCCTAATTTGAGTTGGACACATAACCTTGGGAGAACTAAACTAAAAGGTTAGCAAGTTGAGTCTATTTGGGACCACTTAGCAAATACTATTTCAAACCAGGTGCATGCTGAGTGCTTGCACACAGAGCTGCAGGGCAGGCTGGGAGAGGTTCAGGGAGGGTGAAGAGAGCCTGTGGGGGGAATTAACTCTTTCTTCCCAGGTGCACCTACAGATAAAACACATCAGGCTTAACTTTATCTGACTTTTCACTTCCCACAGTTTTAGTTACCTGCGGCCAACAGTGGCCCCAAAACATAACATGGAAAATTCCAGAAGTAAGCAGTCCATACACTGCAGGCTTATCTGAACATCAGGATGAAATACCACACTGTCCTGCCAGGTAAGTGAGTCATCCTGGTCCAGAGTGTTCACACAGCCTACACTTCCCACCAGTTTAGTCACTTAGAGATCAGATTGACTTTCACAGTTTCCCAGTGGCAACATTCAAGCGACTCTTATGGAGCAGCCTAATGCTACATCCCTTCCCTCACTCCACATCAGCAGGAGAGCAACACACTACCTCCTATCAACTCAAGGTAAAGACAGTGTCTAGGCACCAGTGGCTCCTACCTGTAATCCTGGCTCCCCAGGAGGCTGAGATCAAGGCCTGCAGTCAGCTCAGGAAGAAAAGTAGGTCAGACTCTTCAATTAATCAGCAAAAATCCAGAATCAGTGGTGTGGTTCAAGTGGTAGAGCACCAGTCTTGAGCCAAAAATCTAAAGGAGAGAAGGAGGCCTTAAATTCAAGCTCCAGTACTGGCACACACACACACACACACACACACACACACACACACACACTCATGCACAAAGTGCAGTGCAATAAGATATCTTAAGAGCAACTATCATATACATCATCTTTATTACAGTACCCTGTGTAGTATTATATTATTAGTGGTAGTGGTTAATCTCTTACTATGATTAATTTGTAGCTTAAACATTATGACACATATGCATGGCATTTAAAAAATACAGTATGTGTACCTACTTTTTAGGTATCCAAAACTTGGCATGTATCCTCGGTCATTAAGGAGACACTACTGAAATCACCTGCTCACATGCCTCTTAGGCTGAATTTAGTAAAAGAAAGATCAGATCAATCCATTTGTTTAGTTCCTAGAATTGGTGTGAAGGCCTGCGGTGTGAACCCACCAAATAAATACACAGATAATGGGTGGATCAGTGTCCAGCCAGGATTGAAAAGAAAGACCATTCAGGAAGATAAAGAAGTAGATTGCTATCTGTAATTCTCCTCAACCTCAAAAGAAACATGACTTCAACAACTTACGTAGGTAGTGAGGAAGGCAGGAATATGCCTTTTAAATGTTCTAGATGTTTCTCTGTCGAATTTGTGGGAAAGTGAAGAAGGAATAAGAGAGAGATTTATGGAGTCTCAAAGCCTCACGTTAAAATTAAATGTGGTGTGGAAAGTGGGTTTCCACATTTAATTGTCTCTCTCACCGTGACTGTGTGTCAGTCTTTCCTAAGAGCCTATTAATTCTGTAATTTAGTGCAGAGGGAGCAGAGAGATCGACAGAGCCCGCGTGGGGTTTTTCCTCTCCCCATTGACTAGCTGTCATCCAGCATGAATGTTAGGGTGGCTTTCTCCTTGAACACTCTAAATACCCTCAAATTAAAAAGTTTCTACATTAGTCAGTTTAATAAGAAAAAAGAAAATAAAAAAAACCTGCTTGCACATCAGTTAGCAAAAGCAAGGCCCATGACACTGTGTGTTATGATTTTAATTACAGCTAAAAATAACCAGGCTCATTGGAAGGGCCCTATGGAAGCCAGGTCCTGCAGAGAGATGGTTCTCCTGGGCAGTGGAAACTGCTTTTAAATATAAAACGTGATTTATGAATGTGGCCCCCAAACCTGCTGAGCATGGCAAGAGTGTACATTTGATAAATGGCCGGTTTGCCTTGCACATACTCTCTCCCCTATCAAAGGCATTGCTGTGGACCTGTCCAGTCCTGTGTTTAGTTAGGTTCTCCAGCCAGAAAGACAGCGTCAGGAAGGAGCCTTCCTGAGAGACAGGCAGTGGTAACACAGGCAGGTGAGATTCCGTGAACTTGTACCCTTGAACATTTTCTACTTGCCAAAGCCTTTCCTTTGTGCATATCATATTCAGTCTAGAACATCAGGGATCTGACTACAGACTGCCTCACCCCACCTACCTCTACTGCTGTCTGGTGGAACTTGTTTTCATTTTATGTAAGATGTACAAAAAGGATCTAGGATTTATTATGCTACAGTGAGAACAAATGAGCTAGCACCATTGTTTGAATAGGCCATGTTTTTGCCCTTGAGTCAGAACATCTCCTTTATTGTTGAGAAATTGTCCTTACGAACTTGTCTGTTCCTAAATTTTCAGTTATTTTCTCCTGACCTGTCTGTCCCTTTATGTACTAATGGTTCTCATTTTTTGTAGCTTTGTAATTATCTCTACAGCAATGCAAAGAGATGATGTTATGGTGTTGCTATGAGTGGAAAACTAGTGAACAAACATGAAAGTGGGAAAGATAAGAGAAAGATAAGAAGCTACTACACATGAATTGGTACATGGGTATAGGAGGAGGCTGAGATAGGATCTGGAAGGAACTTACCATGGCTTTCAGAGTATAGGTCTTGCTCTTATATAGAAGAGATGAGTGTATTATCCATAGATAGATACATACATACATACATACATACATATACACACACACACATATTTCCCTGTCTGCAGTTTCAGTTATTGGTAGCTGGCCATATCTAAAAATACTACATAGAAATTTCCAGCAATAAGCAAAGTACATAGAAATCTCTCTCTGTGCTGTCCCATCCTCTCTAGGACATGAATGGTCCCTTTGCCTGAAGTACTCATGCTATATGTACAACCTTTTCATCAAGTACCTAGCAGCTAATGCAGTTGTTGTCTTCGCCTTGTGGCCTAAGAATGCCTTTGCACAGGGTATGGTTCTGTCCACAGTTTCAGGTCCCCTGGAGGGCTGGGAGCACAGGCTCTGTGGGTGAGGTAGGGCCACTGTTCCATTTTTTTTCACTTTAACAAGGAAGGATCCTGATGGAGAGGGTTGCTGGTTCAAGATGACAGTCTGGAACATTCCACAGCCTCTACTTCCTACTCCACTATTTTAGCAAAGAACAGACATCTCTGAAGGTTGTTGTTGTTGTTTTCTTTTTTCTTTTTGTGTTGATCCTGGGACTTGAACTCAGGGCCTGGGCACTGTCCCTGAGCTTTTCAGCTCAAGGCTGATGCTCTATTATGACTTGAGCCACAGCTCCAGTTCTAGCTTTTTGGTGGTTAATTGAAGCTAAGACTCTCATGGACTTTCCTGCTGGGGCTACTTTGAACCATGATCTTCAGATCTTAGCTTCCTGAGTAGCTGGTATTACAGGTGTGAGCCACTGGTGCCCAGCTGTAGTTTTTAAAAGCAAAGTTTCTAAACTAAATAGGTTTCCAAGGCAGTGTAAAAGCAGTGAGTGGTGACCAATGCCACAGGTTTCCTCCAGATGGAAGCCAAGGACAGGAAACCATGTCCTGTCAACCCAAGGCAGCACCAGGACTGTCTGGACCTGAAGATGGAGCAGATGCTGCTGAGGGACTACCCACCGGAGGCCAGCCCCACTCAGAACCCAGTAGGAAAAGTTACAATGAGGAAACACAACTCAACTAACAGCAAATGGCATGAGTGAATCATGTGCATTTGAGGGAACAGAGATAAATGGAGAACAGCTGAGCAAGCACTGTAACAGACTGAAGTGGTCACGAAGGGATGACAGCCAGGATGCGGAAATAAAACTATGGAAGGAAAGGAAACAGATGAAAAGGAATGGACTAGCCATCTCAAAAAGGAAAAGGAAAAGCCATAGAATTTCAAAACTCAATAGAGAAACTGACCAGAATGCTGGATGTTCGCCAAAGAACAAAATGAGAAAGCAATGATTAAATCTCCATAACAAAAAAGGAGATCAGAGATCATATATATATATATATATATATATATATATATATATATATCTCCAAGAGACATGAAATGCAACCCCCAAAACTGGAAGCTGGTCCAGGTCCCAGAAGAATTAGTAGAAATAATACCATACAGAGGGGTTACAATATTTTCACAATTAAAAAAAAAACTTGCTAATAAAAAAAAGTTTATTGTAAAAAAAAAAACAGAATTCAGAAAGGCAGTGCTTAAAGAAGTAACAAGTAAGAATTTACAGAACTTGAGTAAGGCCTGTGTCTTTAGGCCTCAAAATTCTGCCAGGTGCTAAACAGGATTTTTAAAAGTCCATACCTAGATCCATGATGAAAAAAGTTTAAATCTCAGAACACAAAGAATCAAGAAGAAATCCAGAAAGAAATCAAGTAGAGAAAGGATGATGAAAAGGAAGGAGTGGGTGGGTGAGTATGTGAGAATGGACAGGCCCAAGGCTATCTTGCTTCTCACTTCTCTATGCCCTTAAGCACCCACAGTGCCTCAGTTTCCTCCTCTGTAAAGGAAGAGCATCATGAGTACCTCCTCGCCCATAAGGCTGCTGTAAGTATTAAATGGCTCAATCCCTGTGAAGCTCTTGGACCCATTCCTGTTGCTGAGGAACTGATTGAGAATTACAAGTGTTATGAGGTACTTTCATTATTTTTATCAATGGCATATTTCTCCTAAGCAACTCTGGAATTCAGAAGACAATAGAGCTCAGGACTGTGGCCAGTTCAGGGGACTTCCTCCTTTTCCTTTTTCTGTCCTTAAACTTCCCCTTCTCCTTCTTCTTTCTTTTTCCCCCCATTCTTTACTTTCCCCTCTTTCTTCTTCTGTTTGGTTGTATTAGGATTTGAACTCAAGACTTTGAACTTTCTCCATAAGTTCTTTTATACCACTGAGTCAGGCCCCCAATCTTGATTAATTTTTAGCAAGACTCTCGCTTGCTGTCTGAGGTTGAGTCTAGATGCAGTCCACTTATGTTAGGTACCTTGGGAGCTAGGGTAACAGGTTAGACCACTGTGTCCACTCTTTGTTGAAAGGTATCTCATGAACTCCTTTTCTGTCCATACTAGTCTTGAACTGTGATCCCAACAATCTCAGCCTCTCAAGTTGGTAGGAATCCACGAAGGCCCCATCAGTTTTGGTCTTCTTCATGGTTTTGAAGGAGAGAAGAGGATCTGTATTTGCAGCTAGCTCATCATGAGTCAGGGATCATCACACAATAGCTCATTTACTAGGATGCATGTCAGCATCATTCAGAAGAGAGAATTGAGATGCTGAGGAGCTAAGGGATTTGTCTGATGTCCCTTAGCTGGGACACTCTGACACTCCCAACCCAGGCCCCAGTCCATGCTCTTATTAGCTTGGTAGGAAGACAGATGCTGAGTAGAATAGGGTCCTGAACTTGAGTCTGGTCTCATAGCTTCCTCCTTTAGAAATGCCTTCTCTGTCTTCAGAAAATGGAGTGACACCTGAGAGCAGGCAGAAAATAAACCGTCCTGATTTCTTACAACAGCTTCAATAACCAACATGACATTGTGAAGGACGTGCCAATATTTGTAATCTCCTCTGACAAGTTGTGAAGTATTTATAGAAACATTTTCTCCTGGCCCTGCTTAAGGAAAGTACTGTATCTAATTTCTTCTGGAGACATGTGCTGGGGGAAATCAGAAAGATAATCTATCATCATAAATAGCAATAAATAGTCGCCCTGAAAGAGTTGCTTGTGTAGCAAGGTTGCTTGAATATTAACAGATTTTTCTTTATCTTGCCTTGGTGGGGAGGAGTTGGTGACTTGAGAAAGTGTCGAATTTCAGACAGGGTTTGGGGACAGCTGGAGATGGGGTGGTGACTCCTGAACTCAGTGTTCAGGAGGATAAGATCTGCACAGAGAAACCACAGACAATGGGAAGAAGATGAGTTTCCCAATTCTAGGGGACCAGGCTGTTTGGGGTCCAGAAGAATTAATGACATTCAGGAATTCTTAGTGTTGGGTTCAGAAGAAATATGGTCTGACTGAACTTGAGAAGCAGAAAATCCAAGTTCCAACTTTTTTCTTGCACTGGGTGGCTATAGATGAGGAATCATCTATAAAAATGGAATAAGAGGCTAAAGCACATTATTTATGGGAGATATATTGGCTCTGCCATTCTCTTAGAAGGACCCGAAAAAAAAAAAAACCTATAGAGAATAGGGTATGCATTCTGGCCCACAGGTTCAAAGCCAAGTTGGATCTTTTTCAATGATTATTTGATCTATCTTAGTACAGAACCGAATGACCAAAATACATCTTCTTCTTCATCCTTGGCAAGTGATTTTGAGCAAACAGCCTTTCCAAAGGCATTACAGAACCAGGCAGATGTTCACAGCCACTTAAGCTGTGTGCATCCAATTATCCCAGAAGACCAGGGTTCTACGAGAACCATTCAAGATGAGGAGGGATCTAGAAACCACAGGCTTATTAGTTCA
Organism: Dipodomys ordii; assembly: GCF_000151885.1. Classification (NCBI taxonomy): domain Eukaryota; kingdom Metazoa; phylum Chordata; class Mammalia; order Rodentia; family Heteromyidae; genus Dipodomys; species Dipodomys ordii. The sequence continues at coordinate 14,234,740 of NW_012267235.1, read as the reverse complement.
TTATTGCTCCCAAAGCTGTTTAACCTGAAAACAAAAAGACTGGTAAATGAGTTCAGTTTGCAAATCTCCACAAAGATTAAACTGGTGAAGACTCATCACCAGGTAGGAAGTCCTTACAGGAACCATCTCAGATCTGTAGAGGGAGCAGCGTCATACCATTGGAGACACTCAGAAATAGAATGGGTGTTTTGGTTGTAGTGAGTTTCCCATCACTTGGGCTGTGCAAGGAAAGGTTCATAGACTACCACTTGGTGACGGTGAAGAGGAAATCCTTACCCTGTGTGGGAGCATTGAACTAATTTACTCCAAGGAACTTCCTAATTGTAGAACTCTGATTTTACTTCCTGGCCTTCCAAGAACACAAGAGCTGCACACAAGATATGGAAAAAATACTTCTGATTCTCTCAGTAGAGGTTGGTCCTGCTGATCATAAGGACAGCAGCCCCAAGAGGCCATTTTTCCTCTTGGCATCTCCTCTCTTGCTCTCCCAGGTTGCAGCTCCTCTGCTGATGAACACTGGCTAATCAGTCATCAAAGTGCTCAGAGATCCATGACGTGTAAAAGGAAACCCTATAGCAAAACCCACTAAGGCTACTCAAGGGTGACTTGAGCTGTGGTTTTCTTAGCTTTCCATCACTACAACAAATACCTCCAATCAACTTACAAGAAAAAGGTTTAGCCTGGCTCACTGTTTGGTCAGTTTCCATCTGTAGTTGGTTGATCCCATTTGTTTTGGCACGGTGGCAAGACAGTGCATCATGCAAGAAACACACGGCAGAGGAAGCTGTTTATCTCACTGACAGGCAGGAAGCAAACTGAGAGAAAGAAAGAGAGCAAACCCACAGAGACAGAAACAGGTGAAGGGTCAGTATCTAGGCACACCCCCAGAACCTAACCTCCTCGTACCAGGCCCCACCTCTTAAAGGTTTGCATCTTGTTCCAGGGCTGTGATGGGCTTGGGACAAAGCCCTGAAGGGCATTTATTTAAAATATATGTAGCCAACCAAAGAAAACAAGCATGCTACAGGCAAAAAAGGAACATAGATCCGATGGCTCGGGGTCCTAAGGAGTATAGCCTGTTGTCCGTCTTGCTTCATCTCAGCTACAGTTTTGCCCCAGAACCAGACAATCTGAATTGGCAAGACCACAAGTATCTTCTCTCTCAACTTCCCACTTCCCCCAGAGAAAACTAAGATCTGCAGGTGTTGACTTTCTCAGAGGTCCCAAAAGCTGTCCTAAAATTGTTAAAAGAGAGATAACTGGGCCCAGGGGTGCAAAGTCCATGAAAGAAATTCTAAATTTTCCAAGCTGTTGCTTAATGAACCCATTGAATATGTGGCTGTAAGGAGGGAATTCTGCCTCACAGCAACACCTGCCACCAATGAAAGATTTCCTTTTACTGGCAGAGGCCGCCGCTTCAAGACAGCAATGCCAGTTATTTAGCACAGTGGTACATTTTGTCTCAGCTCTTCAATTTAAAAGAATGGTCTAGTTCCCAAGTAAAAGGATCTTTGGGACATGATGTTTACACATATAAAAGCCATCCCATGACTAGACGTATTTGGTATGTGTAATGGTTGCTCTAGGACCTGACTTTTGAATCTTCTTGTGAAACTTCAATTCGTATATAGCCTGCAAGAGGAGGGCTTAGCTGGTAGAGAGTGAGGGAATGGGTGACATTGGCCAAAAAGAAATGTACCCATGATCTGACTTAGGAAACAGTCAGCTCTCTGTACATCACCTTAATAATAACAATAAAAATATATTCAAGAACAATAACAAGAAGAGGGCTCAGATCTAGAGAAGTCACAAGAAGTTATGCTGCCAACAGGTACCTTCCTTAGTATGCATCCTATAATTAAATACCATACATGGGTAATTTATACACAATAGTGGTTTGGTTGGCTTATGCTTCTCAAAGCTGGAAGTGTTATGAGCATGGCCATCTGTTGAGGATCTCAATTCATTGTTACTATCCCTTGACCAAACAAGCAAGCAAGCTAGCTGGTGTCCCCCTTTGCTTTCTTATAAAGCCATTAATGCTTCACTGGGGCCCCACCTCCATGACCTCATCAAATTACTTTCTAAAGGCCTCATCTCCAGATCCAATTAATGTCTAACTTTGGAGATTAAAGTTCCAACATATGAACTTTAGGGGGACATACTGAAACCCTGGAAGTACCAAACTACTGCAGGCAAGTCATCATTGCTCAGATTACAGAAAGCTAAGTTACCCCACCTGCAGACTCAGGGATCCAGGTGGCATTCTGACCAGGGGAAAGGCTCTTTGCAGAGGGCAGGCTGTACACAGCCTATCTGATTGAAGAGGGCCAGGAAATCTAGGAGCATGCTGAATTCCCTGACAGCTGATGGCTGATGATCTATAGCTGGCCCAGATAGAACCAATCATTTGGTCTGGTTGAGCCCACCAAAGCCACCTTCTAGGAGTTTTAAGTTAGCAGATCCTCTAATCAGCCTCTGGAAGTTTATGGATTGGGAGACTACAGAAGGTCAATATAAGGGTATCTGCATCAGCAATACGCTTAAGCTGAACAGAAATGGCCAGGCCAAAGACAGAAGAGAAAACAGATGCATGCCTGGCAATGAGGACCACAGGAAGCCTTAAGCCCTGGCAGCTTTCCTACAGATACCAGGCCTTGTGAGGCAAATAACCCCCATCCCTGGGAATTGGAGGCACACCCGGCCCATCAGTCCCTGCCCTTTATGCTGCCCCGAGGAGTTTCTTACTGTCCTCTGTTAATTTAATAAACACTCTATCTCCCAATATTTGGCAATAGTCAGGATGCATTTCTATCCTGGACCTTATGCTTTAGCAGGTAAGCTTCTTAAGAAGGAATTAATACATGCCATTGGATGAGTCTAACAGACTTCTTCAAGATTTCAAAAATGGAGGTGAGCCGTCCAGAGGGACAAGGGATTGGCTACCAGAAACATGGAGCCAGAGAGGAAAAGGCCATGCATATGGTTCCCTGTAGATCACAGGTGCACAACTTTGGGTTGCTGGACAGCAGAAGATTAGAGACAAATCAAGAAAAACAAGGTATTTTCCCCCCAAAGACCCTGAGTTCCCTCAAAACCCATGTGCATACACTTTTTACACCATTTAGTGTATCTGCCAACACCTTCAGTAGGTAAAAAAATAAAATAAAGAAAAATATCAGGAAAAGAATCTTTGCCAAACATGGATATAAAACCATAGGAAGCAGGCAAAATTGTCAAAGGAAATCAGTGTGGCAGGTGAACTCAGCCACACAGTTCAAGCTGGCAGTGTCCATAAGCCCATGTGTTCTTCCTAAGAATGCTGCTGAGATGATAAAGGCAAAGAAAAGCCTCCACTGCAAATTCCATCTTTTCATTACTCCCAGAATAATAGGTCTCTGTCTAGCCCAGGGCTAGACAGAAATGTGGGCCCCGCTCTTGGTAAAGGACTAGCCAGGCCTGGTGATGCCACATGATGGAGGTACTTCCAACATTTAGTCGAGTGCCTGGCATGTGGAAGAGATTTAGGAAATGTCCAGGTACCTCCTGAATCTTTTCATTGTGATTCCAAGCCACTATGGCAAAACCCAATATTTTCTCCAAAATGATAGAAAGAATAAGACAGAGCACAGGACCTTCACAGAATAGTGAGCTTCATTATGATTTAATGTGAACCTTTAAATCAGCTCTTTCTGTCAAGGGTCAGATAGTAAATATTTTAGGCTTTACAAGCTGCTGGGTCTTTGTCTCAACTATTCTGCTTTGCTGCTGCAGTTCAAGAATAGCCACAGCAATGATGCAAAGGAACAGGCGTGGCTGTGTTTCAGTGAAACGTCATTTACAAAAATGGGATGCCACCAAAAACCAGTGGCACATGCCTATACACCTAGCTACTCGGGAGGCTACACTCCAAAGGATCACAGGTCAAAGCCAGCCCAGAACAGTCTATGGGATTCCATTTCCAAAATAGCCAGCAAAAATCCAAACTGGAGGGGTGGCCTAAGTGGGAGATCCCAGCCTAGTCAAACAAGCCAAGGAAGGACAAGGCCCAGAGTTCAAACCCATGCATTGGACAACAAACAAACAAAAGAGAAAACAGTCGACAAGCTAGATTTTCCACAGCTGATCCCTGTTGAAAATTGTTAGCAAACATTCAATTCTGTGCTAGATGCTCACTCCAGAACACAAATGTTAATACTTAATCTAATCTCTAAGGGCATTTGTTGTTATTGTCGTTGTTTTGTGTGTTGTGTGTGTGTGTGTGTGTGTGTGTATGTTGGTTCTGGGGGTTGAATTCAGGGCCCTGTGCTTTTTTTGCTCAAGATTAATGCTCTACCATGTGAGCTGAGGCTCCAGTTCCACATTTGTAGTGGTTAATTGGAGATAAGTCTCATGGATTTTTCTGCCCAGGCTGGTTTTGAACCATAATCTTCAGATCTCACCCTCCTAAGTATCTAGGATTCTAGGCATGAGTCACTAGCATCTAGCTCCTCTTTAGAGTTTTTAAATTCACAATAATATCTACATTGAGTGGGAAGAATTTCCATCCACTCAAATTAAAATCACTAATTGGTTCTCAAGGTCGAAATAAATCCAATAAGAATTACTACATGAGCCCAGCTACAATTACTGGATATAAAAAGTAGAAGAAATGTTTCCATGTCACTTTATAAATGCTCTAGTGTTATCTAAAAGATACATAGGCCATCTTAAATTTACTCTTCCTATGAATCTAAAATCAATTAAGATCCCTCCATTCATCTGTCACATAGAAAAACAATGTATTGAATTCCTGCTGTAAATTATATTTAATGCTCAGGGTTCAGTGGAACTATACAGGGTCTAGGAGGCCTATGGAGGTATACACTATGTGTTGTGTTGCTATAGAACCCATAAGGTCCTAAAATGGCAATGGCACTGAGAGGTGTGGTCACTTTGGATAAGTGAAAACTTCCAGGGAAGAAGAGTAAACAGAGTGGGGAAAGGCATGGAGATGCTGAATGAGCAGGCAAGAAAGAAAGAGCATTCCAGGAGAGAAAGTGACCTGTGTAGGCCCAAGGTATGAGAGTATATGGCATTCCTGGCCACTCCAAAGAGCTTGGCAAGGTTGAAGAAAAGGTGGAAAAAAATGCAGTATGAAGAACAAAGTTGAAGGTAGCAGGAAGGATGCTAGATTTCAATCAAGAATGACCTGTAACTCTGGTGTCTTTGGAGAGTAGAAAAGCAAGAAGGGCCAAGAGGAAAACACTTCAGTTGACTAAGACAATGCTTGAAAAGGCTGAATCAGACATAGCAAAGGTGATGGAGGGCAGAGGGGATATTGAAGAGGTAAAAGCTATGGGATTGCCTGTAACCCTAGCTACCCAGGAGTCTGAGATCTATTGGTTGAGGTTCAACCCCAGCCTGGAACAAATCTTGGAGACCTTTATCACCAATTCACTAGAAAAAAAATCTGAAAGTTGAATTGTGACACAAGTGGTCAAATGCCATCTTTGCACAAAAAAAGCCAACTGAAAGCACCAGCCCCTGAGTTCAAGCTCCAGTACTGGCACACAACACCAACAGCTATGGGATTTTGTGATCACGGGTGGCAGCATTATTGTTTCCAATTCTACACCTCTCCTCTCCACACTCTTTGCCTTTTGTGTGATTCCCTGAGAAAATTAGAGCCTTGGCCTCAAAACACCCAGTTTTTGTTTTATTCCCAAGATTCTCACCATGTCAAGGTGACAATGCAAGCAAAAGCTGAGGCTGAGTGCTCACAGAAGGGCCCTCTGGAGGGCCTAGTCCCTTCCTGCATGCTGGGAACTGGGGCAAACTCATTTGATAGAAGAGAACCTGCTTCCTGCACATCCACTAAGTAATCTCCTGTTTATAATGCTGAAGTATGATACCATTGCTTATGTAGTCCATTTTAGAAGATTCGTGTCCCTGTGGCAAGCCAAGCTGAGCAAAGCAAGATGAAATAGGCATACTTACTCCCAAACAATTCCAGCAGAGCCACTACATCTCAGCAGAGCTGTGGCAATAGGTGCTTACCCCATCCCTTTAATGTGATAGTTGTCCAGCCTGCCACCACTGGATACAATCCCTCACCACTGGATATTTAACCTTAGTAGTATGTTCATCCCCCTGTTACCTACTTGTTCTTTTGTTTTGCTTTGTTTGAGGGGATAGCTCATACTTGCTAGACAACCATTATACCACAGGAGCCATGCTCTCAACCATTTTTGCTTTAGGTTGTTTTTCTTGAGTCAGCCTTGGGCCACGATCCTTCTAACTTTGGCCTCTCCTGTGATGAGCAGCATGTGCTGTTACATCTGGTCTCCAGGGATTGTTGCTTTAAGCCACTGACATGGAGAGTGGTTTGTCACCTAGCCAAGGTCAAATGCTAAATGACTGAGGCTAGAGATGAGAGATGAGGAAGGAGTTAGCAGATACTTCAAGATGAACAAGTCTTACAAGAAATACCGAATCTAGTCTCAGTAGTCAGAATGTGAGCAACTATGGAGGAAACATGGAAGTAATCAGAGGAGATGCAGGTTTTAGGTGTATGTTGGTATAAGATTTTCAACTAGAGATGTAATTTCAAGAAGCATCAGTTTATAAAAGGAAGCTGAGACACAAGGGAGTTGTACCTTAAGGAAACCCCTATATTACCTGCCAGATGAAAGCACTTAGCTATCTCTATGGCAGAAGTACATAATAAACACTCAACAAATAGTTCATGAAAGAATCATGCAATGGATCAGCCATTGAATAGATTACCCATCCTTGGCTTATGAGGAGGAAACAAAGACAAAAACTGGGTTTGGAGGCACGTCTCAGTTGGTAAAATGCTAGCCAATGAGCAAAGCATCAGGTAGTGAGTTCAAGGCCCAGTCTCAGACCTAAAAGAAACAGAAGAAGAAGAAGGAAAGAAAAGACAAAACCCACATCACAGATGTCCCCAGTAGCATTTCTTCCATCACTTCTATTCAAAAGCAATGGTTAGCTGTTGCACAGAAAAAGATCAACCCAGTAGGGGTGAGGCTGTTGTCCTAGGAAAGTCCTGCTTGAAGTTGGCCTTTGGCTGGTTGGCATGTGGGAACTTAAGTGGTGACATAAAACTTTCCCCAAGTGATAAAGAAACAACTTCCATGATTAGATTGTTTGTACAAACAACACAGTTTATGCCGAACACCTGCTATCCTTGTGGAAGGTTAGATCTGTGGTCCAGACTAGAGGGAGCATGTTTAATGGCTGGCTTCCAAGAAAAGCTCTGGGTGCCAAGTCTCTCATGAGCCTCCTACCAGACTGATTTCACACACTGTCACCGCCCACAGCAGGAGGAGTCGCTCACATTCCTGTCTGATGCTACCAGAGGGAAGTTTGCACCTGATTTCTCCCAGCCTTCCCCAAGTGTCTTCTCCCTTTGCAATCTTGTTCTTTTTTTTCATTATCATGAACCACAGCCAGGAGGACAGGAGGATGGCTGTGTGCACGAGCCCAGGTCCTTCACACAAATCCATGATGGTCTTGAAGCCTCCAGACAAAGCCATCATGTTTGTTATTCATTAGGCAAACAAGCTTCAAAACACCAACTCCAAGTTCAGCCAATCCGTTTTTCTTCTCCTCATCATGAGACATCATAACTTTGACCATCCATGCAGAAATTCATATAATCCCCATTAGTATTTCAAAGTTAAACTTTAAGTGGGCAAACCTCACAAAGGAAAATTACTGTGACAAATAGGTTATGTTCATTTTCATATATACTGGCCTTTACATTCTAAGTCCTGGTCATACTATCCTGCCTGTCTCATTCATTATTCTCAACCTCCATTCCACATAGCACTGTGGATATTTGAATTCACAGGGATTCTAAGCATTTTCTTACACAGCCAAATGCTCCTGTGTTGTATATAAGCACTGTCTTTTGTAACTTATTTTTTATATATAGATGCAGCTACTTTCAGATGAATATTTGTGCAGAAGGTTAATAAAACATGAATTTATTTGAAAAGTACAATTATGGATTCCTAATAGTGAGGATGACTAGCTATGATTCTATGCAATGAAATTAAATAGCTTTTAAAATCAGTAATGACCCCAGAAAATCATAAAAAGTCATCTTGGCAATGCAGAAATGGTGAAGAGATTTTAAAGATTCTTGAAAGATTTTAAAGATTCCATCTGAAAAGAAACACAATCAGAGGAAAACTACTAAAGGTAAAACAATGTTAAGTGGCTCTAGAGGCCTCTAAACTCAAAGGTAATAAGCAGGAGAGAGAGAGGACCTTGGCCATTCCGGAAATGGTGAATTTAGGAGAAACACACAGGACAATCAGACAGACCATAATGACGCTGAGAATAGGAAACTGTATCCAGTTTGTTCATCCAGGCTGGTGGAGCCTCCTGACAACCAGAAAAGCTGTTCTTGCACACTCAGAGAGATAAGCTTCTAGCCAACCTCTCTATTGAGTCCTCCCTATTCCTGGGAAACACATTCCTGTGGGAAACACATCTGCCTTGCCCAGAGGTAAGATATGTCCAGAGCCCACCTACATGCAAGAGACATCAGAACACAACACATACCCAGAACAAGCTTTCCAAGAGAATAATGGAAGTCCTTAAAAATAATTAAATAGGTTGAAAATTAAACTTCGGACCATCAAAAATCCTCAAAGGGATACATGGAAATATTTTTTTTTCTCTTGACATAGGTAATAATAACACAATATGTAAAAACAAGATCAACTAGAACAAAAGATTAGACATTTTGACTGGTAAAGTCATAATTGAGTTTTGAGAAAGACAATTAGGAAGCCAGACACCAGTAGCTCAGGCCTGTCATCCTAGCTGCTTGGGAAGCTAAGAAGAGAAGGATTTCAGTTTGAGGCCAGCTAGGCAGAAAACCTCGTGAGACACCTTTTCGACCTATAGCTGGGTATAGTGCACATCTGTCATCCTTCATTGAAGGCAAACATTAGGAGGATCATAGTTCCAGGTCAGCCCATCTCAGTGGAAGAAGCTGGGTATGGTGGTGCACACCTCTCATTACAGCTATGACAGAAAGTCTCAAATAGGAATATTATGATCTATGTGAGGGCCTGGGCAGGAAGCATGTCTCAGTGGATGAGCACCTGCCCAATAAAAGTTGAGTTCAAATCCCAGTATTGTAAGAAAGAAAAAACCCAAAGCACAAATCAAATATACCAATATCAAATAACTTCAATGAAGAAATAAAAGAGCACAATAACTAATCTTTGAAATGAAAACTATAGCTAATTCCAGGTATGGAAAAGACTATTAAAAGTATAAGAGAAAAACTAATAACTTTGTGCACTAGATTTTAAGGCTTAAAGATAAATTTTTTTGAGAAATTACTTATTTGTAAGCAGAGGCAGACATTCTAAATGGACTAATTGTAGAAGAAATTTAAATATTGGTCAACAGCTGCACCCCAGACACCATTCCGTAAGGATTTGTAGGCCAGTTATGCAAATCTCAACTAAACAGAAAATTCTTAATGTAAAAAAAAATCCAGAATGTGTAGAAAAGGAGCCATCCCTACTTATTCTATTATAGAGTAAATATTCATAATTACGATACTCAAACTGAAAATTAACACACAAAACAATGCTGGGAAGTGAAATTTTTAAATAATACATTCCCTATGAACTTGTGGAGAGGGCAAGGGGAGGAGAGTGAGCGACGATGGGGTGAGCCTGATCAAGGTGCACTGTGTGCATCTATTGAAATGTTGAAATGAAATCCCCTTGCACAATTAAATGATGTGAATAAAAACACAGGCGAGGGGAAAAAGAAAAGGTATGTGCATATGGCAAGATTAATGAGTAAAATAATGATTATTTAGAAAAAATAATGGTGATCTAAAAAAACAAATAAACCAAAGTATTAAAATGTTAAAATATTATCACAAGGCATAACTCTCTCCCAGAAATATATGATTTTTATAATAGGAAATGATCATTAAAAGCCATCAAATTAATGAAAACATAAATGAATAAAAATATGATTCTTTCAATTGTGATGGAGATATATTTGACCAAATTCAACCTTCTTTAAACTCTCAACACATTGAAAGTAAAAGAAAATTGTCTTTGCCTATAAAACCCATCTGTAAGCATATTGACAAACATTTCAGTTAATGGTGAAAGCATCTGAAGTCTTTCCACTGAAAGGAAATTTAAAGTACAAAGATGATTTCTGCTGCCATGATCTTGCACCAGTGTTGTATTGGAGATTTAGTCAAAGCAAGGAAACCAAATGGCATGTGAAAATATTGAGAAGGAAAAGGGGACTTGGCAGTGGTCACATATCATATATTCTCCTCTTTGAAAATTCAGTATTTTTGTCCTATACCACCAATGTATTTTCATGTAGATTTATAGTCACATTATAGTTACTACAAATGAGGGAAACCATGCAATCTATGTTTCTTTGGGACTGACTTACTTCACTTACTATAATTTTTTCCAAGTCTTTCCATTTCCTTGCAACTATCATTCTTTCTAATGGAAGCATAGATTTCCATTGTGTATATATACCACAGTTTCTTGATGCATTTGTCCACTGAGGGGCATCTGGGATGACTCCATATCTAGGCTATGGTAAACAATACTGCAATGAACATGGTTGTGCTGGTATCTTTAGTGTGGCCCTGTTTGTGGTCTATTGGATAAATGTCCAGGAATGGAACTTCTGGGTCATAGGGAAACTCTATATTTAGTCTTTTGAGGAACCTCTGTACTGCTTTACAGAGTGGTTAAACAAGCTTATATTCCAACCATTGGGACAGGATAAATTATACAGGTCTCTAATCATTCATACAGGGCGAAAAGGAAGATATTCTTAGGAGAGGATCACAAAGGCTCAAGAGCTATGTGCATCTGATCATATAAAATAATACTTATCGAAATGAACTCCAGGAAATGGAAACAAGGGGTTGTTTTGTCGTTGTTGATGTTTTGGCTTTCTTTTCCTTTGGTCCGATTTGTTCATTTATCTGTCTGTAGGAGGGTACCGGGGGCATAGGTATGGAGGAACAAAGGGTGAGCAAATGCAGAAGTGGTACTCACTGGACACTATGTTGAAAATGAACTATTGAAATTGTGTGGAGGGGAAGGAGGGGGAAAGCTGGGAGAGAGAAAGAGAAGGGGTAAAATTGTTCAGACAAAAATGTACTCTGTATCTGATTTATGTCACCCCTCTGAATATCAGCTTTCCAATGACAATAAATAAACATTTAAACAAAGAAAATGCAGAATCAAATGGAAAAGCATTACAACTGCTGGATGCTAACGATGCACGCCTGTAATCCTTGCTACTCAGGAGGCTGAGATGTGAGGATCACGATTCAAAGCCATTCCCAGCAGAAAGTCTGTGAGACTGTTATCTCCAATTAATCAACAAAAAGTTAGAAGTAGAGTGGTAGCTGATGCTAAGTAGTAGAGCACCAGCCTTAAGTGGAAAAAAGCCAAGTGAGATTGCAGCATCCTGAATTTAAGCTCTAGTAGCATGAAAGTGTAAGAAAGGAAGGCAAGGAGGGAGGTAAAGAGGGAGAGAAGGAGGGAGAGATGAAGGGAGGAAGAAAGGTTGCAACTAGAGTGTGTAAATGTGCTAGCTATAATATTCAAAATATAATATACAAATAGATAATTGATAAAACACAATAAAGAAGACCCATACATGAACCCAAGCTGACTCATAGCCTACTTTTGTTACAAGTTTTACTGCAGCACAAGTGGACTGGCTAGCTGTACATTGTCTGTAGCTGCTTTCACACCAAAGTGGCAGAACTGATCATCTGAAATAGAGACTATATTGATTGCAGAGCCTAAAAGATTTGCTTGGCTATTCACAAAGACTGCCAGCCTGTGAGATAGAACATTCATTTTCATCAATGATGAAATCCATAAAATAGAAATAAATTCTTGGTTTGTGAAAGGAGTAGGGAAGAATCAAGGGGAAGAGGGGTAGATGAATGATGAGAAGAAATTGGGGACTGTAGTCAAGAATCCAATCAATGTAGACCCTACAAAATTAAGAAGAGTGAGGGAAGTGAGGGATGGGTGAAAATGTTGAAAGGGGCAATATTGATCAAGATATATTGTATTAAAAATGCTTTGTTGCTGGGTGCTGGTGGCTCATGCCTGTAATCCTAGCTACTCAGGAGGACTGCAGTTCAAAGCCAACCCAGGCAAGAATGTCTATGAGACTCTTATCTCCAATAAACCACCAGAAAAATGGAAGTGGTGCTGTGGCTCAACTGTTAAAACACTTGCCTTGAGCTGAAGAGCTCAGGGACAGCACCCAGGCCCAGAGTTCAAGACCCATGACAGACAAAAAAAAAGCAAAACAACAACAAAAAAACCCTGCTTTGTTAAATGGCAACTCCTTTGTGTAATTAAAGATAATAGAAAAAAATTAAAAAGAAATAAATTTATGAAATAAGCTTACAACTTATCTATAAATAAAAATATAAAACATTAAAAAGCTAAGGCTTAATAGTAATTTAAATAAGTAGAATATCTATGTATTTTATTTTGGAATTAAAAATTCTCAGTATTATAAATATATCCATTCTCCTCCAATTGAATCCATAAACAAACATATTCCTATTTAAAATCCCAATTTGTTAAATATGATATTGCACTTTGAATGTTTTAAATAAAAGAGAAAAATGTAGCAATTCTACTTCCAGTAATGGCAAGTAATTTTGCTCCAAACCAGCCTTTGTACATGTACCTTATAAACAGACAAATGAGACCAAAGACAATATTCCAAAGCAACTGCCTAAGTATATCAAAGTATTAACAAGACAAAAATTACCAAACCAATATTGGAAAATGACCAGAGTACAAAATGGTGAACCCAGCTTTGAAGGACATTTGGTTCAACAAGCAATTCCATATCAAGACAAGGTGACTTCCAAGCTCAAAGTTGGAGTCTAGGCCTTAGCATCTACTCACCCATTCACAGAGCTATGCTGCAAGAGAAAGGACAAACCAGAAGTACAGAACTTTATCTGTGACTTTGCTGTCTTCAAGTGAAAAGGAATGGAGGTGATTGAACACTGCTAGCACAAGGCAGAATCAAATGAAATGGAATGGGGGCTGTGCCACACTTCAGATCAGAACTGAAATCAGAACCAGGTAAGAATTCTATGTGCAAAACCATGATTAAAATGAAGATCTCAGGACACAGCTGAAGAGGGAATTCATGAATTGACATATGCATCAGAAGAAACTATTTAGCTAAGTACAGAAAAGCACAATAACAGAAAGCATAGAAAAGAGGGTAATAGACACAGGGAACACAGAAGAAAGATGAATATTTATTTGGCATCCCCGGGGAAAGGATAGACAGAAAAGGTTAAAGAAAGATTTGAACAAATGAAATAGCTTTAAGAACTTCCAGAGCTAATGAGATAACTCAATCTATGGACTCAAGATACAATGAATCCTTAGATAATACATAAAAATACATATATTTCTGTTGTTTCTGTGAAATCACAAGAAAACCAAAGACAAAATTTTTATGTATAGCTAAGGATAAAGGAAGAAAGATCACATCTAGAAAGAAACAGATGTACAAGGCCCAGTGTCAGTGGCTCAAGCCTGTAATTCTAGCTACTCAGGGGGCTGAGATATAATAATGCTTTGTGAGGGCAGAAATATGTACAGAATTCAAACACTCAACAACAGAACCTGAGTAGAGAGGCCAAGTGGAATAGAAGAGTTCCGTGGGTCTTATATTATGCAAGAGGAAAGAGGAGCACCTGAGAATGTTGTAGATTAGTGAAGCTGATTTTAATGGACAGAATTCCGGAACAAACAGAGTATATAAGATACAACCAATGGGGAAACAGAGGTTGGATAATGTATGTTTGACTATAGGCCACCAAATTTTAAATAATAGAAAACGAGGGAGAATTTACTCAAACATTCTAGTACAAATAACAAGACCATATTTATTTAAATGACATAGTGTAGACAGACACAAAACTAGTGCAATGGATTGAATGTTTATGTCCCCACAGCTCATGTTCTGAAACTCTCATTCCCAATGCAATGGAGTCAGGAGATGAAGACTTTGGGGGATCTGGAAATCCCTGGTGGGAGTTGTGCCCTCATGAAGAAATGGCAAACAGCTTGCTTCCCTGCCCCTCTTCTGTGCCATGGAAGGTACAGCAGGAAGACAGCTGTCTTCAAGCCAGGAAAATATCTTTTCCTTACATGCAGCCCCTAATCTCACATGTTCCAGCTTTCAGAACTATGAAAACCAAATTTCTGTTGCTTAAACCATCCCGTCTTTTTGGGGGTATGTGGGAAGGCTTGAACTCAGGGCCTGGGTGCTGCCCTGAGCTTTTCTGCTCAAGGCTAGTGCTCCACCACCTTGAGACACAGCTCCACTTGCAATTTTCTGGTGGTTAATCGGAGATAAGAGTCTCAAAGACTTTTCTGCCTGGGCTGGCTTCGACCCATGATCCTCAGATCACAGCCTCCTGAGTAGCTAGGATTACAGGCGTGAGCCGCCAGCATCTGCTTTAAGCCACCCCTTCTATGGCATGGCAGCTAAACTAACCAAGACAAGTAGATGATTAATTATAGGAATGGAAAAGAATCAACAGTGTAAGGTCTATGGAAATTACATCTACAATGACAGCAATAATATTATGAGGAAGTGGTAACACTGTTCTAAGTGTTTTGCTTTAAATAATTTAAGGCATGAATTTATAATTAGTAATAAAATATTATCTGCTATAAAGGCAGTAGTTCAAGCTCCTATGAAAGAAAGGACTATTCAATAAATAGTTTGAAGAGAGCTATATACCCATTTGAAAAAACAAACTTAAATATATATTCCATACAAAACAAATGCCTACTACATAAAAATGCTAACAGTAAAAAAAATGATAGTATAAAAAGTGTTAGAATCAAACTAGAGAGTAAGTTAGATACAATATCTCATTCCTGTAACCCTAACTACTTGGGAAGCTGAAATTGGAAGGACTACAGTTGAAGGTCAGCCCAGGGCAAAACATTCACAAACCCCTCATCTCAAACAATAAAAACTATTGAGCATACAACCTTAGTACTGCCAGAAACAAACAAAACTTATCAGGAAATTATTATAATCTTGGTATTGGTAATATTTTTCTTAAAACAAGACATAACCTAAAAGCCATACAATAGAGGATTCACTTTTTTTGGGGGGGTGGTCATGGGGCCTGAACTCTGGGCCTGGGCACTGTCCCTCAGCTCTTCAGCTCAAGGCTAGCGCTCTACCACTTGAGCCACAGCACCACTTCCAGCTTTTTCTGCTTATGTGGTGTTGAGGAATCGAACCCAGGGCCTCAGGCATGCAAGATAAGCACTCTACCACTGAGCCACCTTCCCTACCCCGAAGATTCACATTTTTAATCTCATACAAATTGAAAACACTTTGGTTGAAAAATGATGATTTAAATACAAAGTTAAAACCCATACAGCAATTGGAAGACCTTAGGCACAACCCAGTTAATACCCACTGAATTAGTAACCCAAGTATATCAAGACCTTACACAAATCAATAAGAAAGACACCACACCATAAAGCCCAGACAAATGATAATAATCGGCAATTCACAGAAGAAAAATACAAATGTCGATTATAAAGTGCTCAGCTGCTACTAATCAGGGAAATGGAAATTAAGACAATAATGAGACATGAGTTTCACATTCACTAAATTGCCAAATTTGAGAGGATTGATAGTAACAAATGTGAGATCATTTACAATCAAGTCCCACTGAAACTGTTTAAACATACAGTTCCTTCACCCCAACAATTATTCTGGGAAGCCAGGCTTGGGGAACTGCTAGTCAATACAGAGACACATTTACAACCCTAGTCACTGTAGCTTGGTTTGTGACAGAAAACCTTTGGGGTGTTGAGTTTGTAAACAGAGACAACCAGAGAGACTAAATGAAGTATAGAACCGCAGAATTCCCTGTGTACATTCAAATAATGCAGTAAAAAGGCTAAGCATGGTGTCTCATGCCTGTAATCCCAGCTAGGTGAGAGATGGAGATGGAAACAGTGTTGTTTGAAAAAAAAATTGTAAGATCTTGTTTCAACCAATAAGCTGAGCATGGTAGTGCAAAGCTATAATTCCAGGTGCATGGTGGAAGGTCTGCACAGGGACACCTCCCTACCTCTTGGCTAAGTTTCCACCCAGTATCTGTTACCTCGGTAACAGGGAGACCAGACCTGGAAGCAGTCACCTTCCCCTCCTGCTAGGTCACATCCTGGGCCACCTCTAGTCACACCCCTCCCATCTGACCTTAGGGAGGGTCCCACACCCTGAGGTCACAGCGGGGATCCAGTGTGGCCACACCTTTCCCCCACCTGACCAGACCTCTTCCTGTCCCTGGCCTAGATAAGTCCTGGCCCAGGGGTGGGTGGTCCTTTCCATTCCAGCCATACCTCTCCACCATGCACGTAGGGAGCAGCAGTTCGGTAAATAAACTTCTCCTGCCTGAATAGGGTGTGTTCTCTTCATCAGCTACCTAATGAAACCTACCTAGTTAATATACCTTACACATGGGAAGTATAGTAGGAGAATTGCCATCTGAGGTCAATCTGGCACTGGGCCAAAGTGTGAGACTCTCTATGAAAAATGACTACAGTAAGAAGGGCTAGAGGCCTGACTCAAGTAGGACAGCACTTGCCTTATTTTTAGGCATGCATTTGTAGACACACACTCGCACACACACACACATTTGGAAGAATGGATTCTAATCAGTGCTGTCACTGGTTAATGTAAAGAAGGGAGAGAATGAGTAATGAACAAATTAATGGCAACTTTCATGTGAGAAAGAAATACTTTGACTCAACATAGTGTCTTGTACATGACCCACTGGTGATTCAACAGTGTGTTGTTCACCCTCTATGTGTTACCAGACTTCCTTTGATGGCTTTTGGTGTTGAGTTCTAATTTTATTCTCTTGGTCTAAGAGAATTCATGGCATAACTTCAATGTTTCTGAATGTGGATGTTTGCTTTGTGACCTAAAATTTTGGAAAATGTTCCGTGTGCTGCTGAGAAGAATGTGTATTCTGATGCTCCTGGGTGAAATATTCCATAGATGACTGTTAAATCTAGTTGAACTTTACAATTTAGATGGGGGAGGGGGGAAGGGAGGAGTGTAGTTGTGGAGGTGGGAGGGGAGAGAGAGTAAGAGAAAAACAAAGGAGGAGCTAAAAATGCTTGATAGGAAATGTACTCATTACCTTGCTCATGTAATTGTAACACCTCTGTACAGTATTTTTACAATAAAAAAGTATTTTAAAAAAAAGAAAGACTTTGACTGAAGCCTACAATTCTGGTTACTTGGGAGATGGAAATAAGGAATCTCAGTATGAGGCCAGTCTGGACATAAAAATTCTGGAGACAGCTGGGCGTTGGTGGCTGACACTTGTAATCCTAACTACTCAGGAGGCTGAGATCTGAGGATCATGATTTGAAAATAGCCCAGGCATGAAAGTCCATGAGACTCTTATCTCCAATTAACCACTAAAAAACTGCAAGTGGAGCTCTGGCTGAAAGTAGTAGAGCACTAGCCTTGAGCAAAAAAACAAAAACAAAACAAAAACTAATGGACAGTGCCGAGGTCCTAAGTTTAAGCCCCATGACATCTCACTTAATGCTGGGTGCCATGGCACATTGTTGTTCACCCCCCCCCCACCCCAAGTGACACTAAGAAGCACAAGTAGGAGGACCAGAGCCCTGGCTGGCCCATGCATAAAGCCATACCCTATCTCAAAAACAACTCAGGCAAAAGGTGTCTGGAAATGTGGCTCAAGTGAGAGAGTGCTTGCCTAACATGTGTGAGTCCCTGAGTTCAGTCACCAATACTGACAAGAATATGGAGGAAGGAAAGAAAGAAGGGGGAGGGAGGGAGAGGGAAGCAGAGAAGGAGGAAAAGAAAGAGGAAAGAATGGAGGGGGGAGGGAGGGAGAGAAGGAAGGAAGGAAGGAAAGGAAGGAAGGAAGGAAAGGAAGGAAGGAAGGAAGGAAGGAAGGAAGGAAGGAAAGGAAGGAAGGAAGGAAGAAAGGAAGGAAGGAAGGAAGGAAGGAAAGGAAGGAAGGAAAATGACACTGAAGTATGTTGTGTGTTCAGCATCTTGAAGGGCATTTATGGTTTGAGGGAAGGGCAGGCTGGGGTCTCTAAGATCTGACTTCTTGTCAGGATTGGGCATCTTGTCAGGCCCATGAGTCTGTGCTTGGAACAGGCAGTTAATAGCCCCAGATCCATTTGTTATCCTTTATCTTTCAGATATATGATTTGCTGTTTTTGATTAACGAGTCATGTCTGATGATGGTTGGAAATTATCCATGCCACAAACTTAACCCCTCTGCCAAGAGGACTGGGGTTTCTTTATGACCTCGTGAAGTCACACAGCAGGCCTTGTCAGGCAAGGCAACTATGAGATGAGGAAGAATGGTCCAAACTCAGCAGAGAAAGCTCAATCTCTCCCTGAGGACATTTACTCTCGACACTCAATCCTTCAATTAACAAGCACTAAACCTTGACTCATGTCTGGAAATTTTAATTGACTGTGCTTTGCACTGTTCTGTTTAAATCTTACTCTAAGCATGTATTGACGTAATCTCTGAGAAAAACCTGAGACATCCCCAGCAATTGAGAGGAAGTCTAGAATTTCCTTCCAACCAAGGAAATAAGGGCAATGATAAAGGTAACAATTTATTTAGAGTCTAATAATATGAAACTTACAGATTCATTGAGGAATTCATTTTCCTGGTTTTGAATTCCTGGTCTTGGCTCTCCTGTGAGTAGTGATCCTCCTATACCAACCTACTCAGGATGTTTTAGATCCTGGGGTTTAAAGAGTCAAGGGAAATAATTCAGATAAGAAATTTCCCACAAAGCATAGATAAAGCAATGATGATGCCGATGATGGTCTGGTGACAGTGCAGGGGGTATCATCTTTGTGAAGAAGAACCACTTTCTTCTATGGACAGATTCTAGTGGTGCCTAAGTCATAATGTCACTCATTGAACTCAGCTCAGGTGAGAAACTGTCTCCAAAAGATGAGCCAGTGGATCATCCTGGCAATAGACAACCACTTGTGTCCTGGCTTGGGACCTGGCACTGGGCCAGCCTCCAGGATCCCCCATTCACTCTCCACATAGGTAGGTACACAATGCACTGTTCTGAGGAATTCATCAGAGAAGCAACAATGTATAGAGAAAGCATCTGGGGAATAAGGTATCGTGATGCATGCTTAATCAGCTCAAGTGGGAAGCCAGAGCAGCCTTTTCCTCTTGTCCTGTGTTCCCAAGCCCACCACAACCCATACCCAAAGGTCACCTTGGGCAGCAGGTTCTCCAGCTATGAGGCAGAAGACACTGGCATGGAGCATTCCCATTTCTTGGCTCATCCATATTCCAGCCACACAGTAATACATGAGCTAGATCTATTGGCTACTTGATTCTTTCATCACTGTCATCTTTGGAAAGACTGAAGCTTAGAGAAGTACAGACACCTGAAGAGCACCACAAACCCAAAGAGAAACTGGTGCCAGGCGACAGCCTTGATCATGCCCTTTACCTCCCCTCTAAGCCACAGCAATCCATGACATCATCCTCTAACACACCAGGACTTGTTAAAATAAGCACCACATGAGATAGATCCTGCTCTCCACACCAGTCATTCTCTCTTACTGATGACCAGACTCTGCCATCAATCTTGTCTTTGTAAAGTGGGACCTTGAGCTTCCTTGTTAGCTGAGATATGGGGAAACTGGAGTTTGTATCCCATTTCTAAATATACCTACCTCTTCTCATACACTCATGATGCTGCCAGCTACACCCACCCTCAAAACCTTTGCTCTGTGCACTGTCTCCCAGACCCCAGCCCACCTCATTCTCCCAGCGCAGGAAGGAAGAGGCTACGATCATAATCCTCTTCTAGAAACATCTTCCTGACCAGCATTGCTCTTCTTTCTCTGCATGGTTGAAGCCATCTGGATACAATTGGGTTACGCAATGTCTTTTCTTCAAATCACCCAGGCAGGGGCTTGGGTGTGAGATGAGAGAGTACGGTGCCAGGCACTACAATTCCTATTGAAGCTCAGAGGATACTGGCAAGAAATAAGCAAGTTCTTCACCGTGGGAAAAAATATAGGGAAGTCCATATCTGGAAGAGCTGGAGAAACTGAGATCAAGATATCTTAGCTGGTGATACCCATCCTGTTCCCACTCATCTGCCCCACCAAGCCCAGCCCTGTCCTACCAAGTTGAAAGTGTGCGATGGCCTCACTGGGCCCCTCACCTGACCAAGGGAGATCCTGGCATCTGGGGGTCACACTGGACCTGGACTCTCAACGTGCCCAGTGCATGCTCAGGACAATGAGATTTCCAAAGAGGAACACTCAAGCATCCACAGTGCCTGCTGGGAGCTTTGATGGGCAAGCCATGGGCTGGCTCCCTGAACAGGTGTCTGTATAGATGGCAGCCCTCACTGAGCTGCTGACACCAGAGACAAAGCAAGTAGAAACGGCAGGGTCAGGCATGGTCATCTGCACATGTAAATACTGACAATGGAAATGGTTAGAAGGGTGGTTCCTGTCCCCATGGGTTGGCAGCTTTGTATCTGAATCTTCTTATCCATAATACAGTTTCTGCCTCAGTCAAAAGCCTCAGGCCTGTGTCTCTGAGGGTCTGAGGCTACCCTCTTCCTAGCATAGCACACGGAGAGCTAATGAACCCAAGGCTGGAGAGTCTCTAAAAGCAACCTTGGCTGCCCAGTGATTTTATAACAAACTCCCAGCTCTGCCTCCCCCTCCAAGGGACTCATCCAGCATTTCCTTGCATCCCTCCAATGTCAGGGTTCTCACCACCTTCCAAAGTCTTCATGTCATCATGCCCAGCTCAGATGGAAAGAACACATTACAGGAAATAGAAATCCAACCATCTTGGGAAGGGTTAAGTAGACAGTCACTAGATGTTCCCAGCAGAGCCTTCACACTCCTCACATCCTGGGAGCATTTGTTCCATTATCAAATTGTCAGCCCTGGGGGATGAACTTTTCAAATCTTAAAGCAAGGTAGGTTAATTAAAATCTTTGATCAAAGGCCCATAAACAGCATAAAGCTTCTCCCTCTTAATTATCCTGGATAGTTTCACAAGCATTAAAGCCAAAGGGGAGAAGATAGAGAAGAGGGAAGTGGGGTGGGCAACAGGGAGCTGGAAGAAGGAAAGCCCAGAGAGCAATGGACAGCAGCTGGAGGCTGCTCACAGTGGACAGTCAGGACAAGGGGTCCCAGTCTGCTTCCCACCCCAGGGCCCTTGCACATTCTGTTCTGAGTGTCTGCAGTATTTCTTCTCTCATGCTCTCCTTCCGTCCATTCTTCCTGTCTCACCTTCCACTAGCTTCCTTGGCCCCACTCACTTAGCACTGGAGAGCAAGGTCAGTATACAGACTCACTAGCCCTACCCTGCTGCAGACCCAGATCTGATTCCATAACTTGTAGAGGGAGGGCCTGGGGATCTCCACCTTAGCTGGTTCTAAGTACATAGTCTCCTCACAGGCTGAGACCAAGGCTTCTTCACTGCCCTGCCCTGTCTCTCCTGGAGTTAAATCATAGTAGCTACAGAATGCATGATGGCATCCACACCTTCTGCTCCAGGTCATTTATTAGAATAATATGATGTCTACTGAAATGATAACATTTGGAAAATTTGTGCTTTGTGGTCTTATATACAACATAAATAAGAGCATCTGGGGGAAAAACTTGGCTTTTAAAAAACTGCTATTTATCACTATGGAACTCAAGAAAACTCAAGGTACTTTCTATGCAATTGCTACTTAAGCATTTATTCCAGTCTTCTTTCCTAGCACAGTTCCTCTGAAGGCTCTGTATATAGAAATTCCAGCATGATGACATAGAGATTGGTTTCCCTAGGCCCCAGGCTGAAGGAAGCAGCAATGGTTAAAAAACAATTGATTGCCAAGGCTCCCCTTCCCCATAAGGCTTGGGGAAGGCTCAAGGACAGCATCTCAGCTTACTTGGCCAAGAGCACACACAGCTTCTCCCTGTTCCAATTCTTTGTCTCGTGAATAAGATCAATTGTTTGTCTTCCTGAAACTAGCTGGACACATAGATAAACATTTCCTGACTACAAAACCAATCCCAATGCCAGGCGCTGGTGGCTCACTCCTGTAATCGTAACTACTCAGGAGGCTGAGATCTGAGGATCACAGTTCAAAGCCAGCCCGGGCAGGAAAGTCCATGTGAGACTTGTATCTCCAATAAACCACTAGAAAACCGGAAGTGGCACTGTGGCTTAAGCGGTAGAGCGCTCGCCTTGAGCTGAAGAGTGCAGGCATGGCGCCCAAGCCCAGAGTTCAAGCCCCACGACCTACAAAAACCACCAACACCACCAACAACAAAAAATCCCAACTGTAAAATCATGCCACCTATAACCTGGCTACTTCCCTCTCTTAAAAGCTGAAGGCAAAAACCAACCTGACAAGATACCCTGGTCTTCACACCTAGGGTGTTAATTCATATTGCACAAAATTCCCAGATCCATGATTTGGTTTTTATCCTTCATAGATGCCAACATTGTTAGAATATTTATATTTTTGGATGCTTGACAGCCAAGATAAAACTAGGGAATTGGGCCAAAATTACATTACAGCCTTCAATTGGACTGTCAGTTATTACCCAAAGAAGGGATTCTGTGTCCAAGGCCCATTGGCTATGTGAGTCCTTCTCTGCACACAGCAAATGAGAATGTGGGTCAGAAAGGAATCATGAGAGAAAAGAGGCCCTCAAAACCAGGCAGTCAGGGCCCAAGGCCCAGATCACTTACATTAGGTCATTTCTGAGAACTCTACTGCTAGAGATGAAACTGTGAGATTGTTCCCTCTGAAGTCTCAGGCTACAAGGTAACCATGACTTCCTGAATTACTGCCATCCCTTTAAGTGGCGCCCTTTGCTGCATCCGTGGCCACCTCCGTGGGTAAGCTCAGACACCAAGAAAATTTGGGCTTGAGTGAGACTCTTTTTTCCAGACTTTGGCGACCTCAGACAGATACACACACACACACACCTTGTTTTGCTAGTTCTTCCGACTCTCCTGTAAGAAATCAATTTACAACAAGAAAGGTTGGCTGTGGCTCATGGCTTTGGAAGTTGTGGTCCATCCTCAGTTGGTCTTTTGTCTTTTAGGCCAGTCATGGTGCAGAGCATCAATCAGAGGTAGATGGAAGAATAAAGCTGCTCACCCTATGGCCAGAAAGCAAAGGGAAAATAAAAGGAAGGGGCAAGGACCCCTTTCAAAGGCATGCTTCCAACAATCTGAAGACCTCCCCTGAGGCTCCACCTCCTAAAGGCTCTGCCACCTGCCACGGTGCTGCAGATTGAGGATCCTGGGCCTTCACAGACATCTATCATCCCTACAATAGCACCCCTCTTCCAGGAAACCCTGCTGGCTGCTTCTCCATCTGAAATCTGGAGTCCCGAGGCTGTTCCTTCTTTAGTGCTCACCCTTCTGCAGTGCCACAGGGTAACCTTTCCCAGAATCAGCTGAGTGAATCCTGAGGATCCCCAGAGCACCATGTGGAACAAGCAGGTCTGGGATCCGGGATGTAGTTTCGCATCTCCATGTAACTTGTGGAAGGCTCGCCCTAGCCTTCAGCAAGCTGAACCTGTTTCTACTGAGCCTTTTTCCATGTGTGTGTAACAATGATTTCCGTCTACACAGGAACCACTGGGGACCTCCTGAGATTGCAGATTTAAACTTGGTAATTGGGGGTCAGCCTGAGGGGCTGCCGTTATAACAGGGCCTCAGGAGCTGTGGTTGGTTCTGGCCAGCAACAAAGCATCACATACTCTGTTCCTGTGGAGAATGCAGCATTTTAAAGGACCAAGCTTATGTGGGGCGCCAAACAAGTGAGGCTTTGTTAATCCTGTTACTATCTCATCAGGGCTCTGACTGGCAGCACTGAGTGTTAGAAATAAAGGTAGCTAGTTATCCTCTCTGCTATCTGTACTGTTCTGGGGGCAAGATGTACGCCTAATTCCATTGCAATGCTGTGCGCACGCAAAGTTAAACTATGCACCTGTGAAGGAAAGCACTAAACAACACCTCCCAAACCCTGGAGAAGCCAGCCCCCACCCACAGCCCACCACGCCCATTGCCTGACCTCCCAGCATCTACCAGCCCCGCCTACTGACTGCCAACCCCACCCACTGTCTGACCTCCCAGCCTTTACCAGCCCCGCCCCACCCACTGCCTGCTAGCCTTGCTCACTGCCTGACCTCCAAACAAAGCATCTGTCAACCCTGCCCACTGCATCACCTTCCAGCTCCTGCTAGCCCCGCCCGCTGTCTGCTAGCCACACCCCTGCCTGACCTCTCAGCCCCTGCCGGCCCTGCCCACTGCCTGCTAGCCACACCTACCTGGTCCAGCTGGTGGGAGCGACGACCGTGTTCCCCCAGAACTCTTAATCTCAGAAGCCAATTTCAGATGGAAATGAGCTTCCTGCCTCAGCGCATCTGTACACCAAGGAAAACATTTGGCTGCATAACCTTAGGGGGAGAAAAAGACAAATAAAGAAATCTCAAGAGATTTATCAGAGACCTCGGGAAGCTGTAAAACATATGTTGCAACATATTGATCCTTGACAGACTCCAGCCTCAGAGGAAACCTCCCACACCGGCTAATGAGGACCGGGGTGGAAGGCAGTCTCCCTCTCTGCCTACAGCTAGTTCCGTTTGCAGTTTCCTCTCCAGCTTGCCAAGACAAGTGAAGAGGAATCCATAGTCAGCTCAGACCTTCTGTCTCCAAAACTCAGGGTGCAAGTATGAAGCCAGGATGGCAGCAACCTTTTGAACCATTTGAACTCTTGGAGGCAGACCCCAGTTATGTCCTCAGGTACTAGGGGCGTTAGTGAGGGCAGGTGGATGGCCCCGGGAAGGACTAGGGAGCCAGGTCCACAACAGTAGTTATCCTGGCTACCCAGGAGAATCACGTGGGAGCTTTAAAATATTCAGGTTCCTGAGACCCACCTCAAGAGTTCTGAACTCTGAGAAGTTTCCCCAGGGCATCAGGGTTTTTAAAGCACTCTGAAAAGTTCTAATAAACATCCCCTCTGTGAACCATCTAGTCTAGGGTGAGCAATTGTTGCTTAGTTTTAATTTGTAAAACTGAGCTCTGAAAGACCTTCAACTTTTCCTTTGTTAGATAAGCAATTGTCACTTTCAATGCTTAAAAAAGAACTTTAAAAGAACTTAGGCTTCTGCCGGGGCAGGGTTTGGACAGCTGCGGCAGGTACCCAGGGTCCAGGCAAAGACCGTGATGCCAAGGAGGAGGAAACAGATCACAGCAATGGGAGGCAGAGCAAGAGTGAATATGTATCATCTGGAAGTGAAGCAGCTGAGCAGGAAGTTGCATTGACTCAAAAGTAGGTTTCCTTCTGCTGAGTTGGAAGTAGGGAACATCCAGGAGGAGTTAAACGTAGTTGAACAAACCAAACGGTAGTTGCATTGCTGCACAAGGAAGTGTAGCTGTATCTTAACCTTACTGTGAGGTCTGTTCAGAAAATAAGAAATACACAGGGCCCAGATGTAAGACTCTGCCTGGGCAGTAATCCAGGACACACATCAAAACCTTAGCAACACAGATTTGGGCCTATCAAGGAAGAGTTCTTTTGAAATCTAATAACCAAATCAGCAAAGATTTGAAAAGCTAGCCTCCCTTGGGTAATGTGAATTAAAAGAATTTTAATAAATAAACTTTCAGTGCAGTGGTTTGGGTATTTATTTATCCTAAGGAAATAACCAAGGATTAGAAAGAGCTCTGGGAATCTGAAGGTTCTTCCATGTCTTTTACTATGATCCTGAAATACTGATGATGGACAAATCCTACATAATGCAGAACTGGAACATATAACTATATTTTGAAATAGTTCATAAAATAGCATGAACCACTAAAAATAATTTTAGAAATATATTTACTGACTTGGAAATCATTATAATATATTGTTAAATGAGAAAATAAGTTAAAATATTGTATTGATTCCCAATTATTGTATATTTGTATAATTTATTTAGATGTAATTCATCTACATAAAATTCTAGAAGGGTCTACCTCTGTGATATTAATAAAGTTTCCCCTAAGGTGACAACATTATTACCTTGATGGCAGATTCTTTCTCTCCTCTTAACTGTATTTTCTCATCTTTTGGCAATAAGCATGTATTCTGTATGATTTTTTTAAGTTAAATTTTGTCTATAAAACACATGCACTTGGTTCTGATGGAAATGAAGATTAAAACTCAAGGAAAACAAAGTCTGTCCAAGAACAGCAAGATCCCAGTCCCTTCCTTCTTCCCCCCTACAGAGAACAAATTCTTCTGGCCAAAAAAAAAAAAAAAGGAACAGCATTGAACAACTCCAAGAACCATGGAGAGCAGGGAGTTTAGTGAAAGTTTACATTTCACTGTTGAACCACATCCCCAAACCTTTGTCCTTCCCTTAGCTCCCAGAATGCCCAGCAGAACAAGGAAAGATCTTTTCTAGATCTTCTGACAATCCCACAAGGAAAATATGTACTGACATTGAAGTTCCCCAAAGAACACTTAAGAGATGTCTGCAATGAACAACTCCAGCAAACACAACATCAAGTTTCAGCCTTGAAACTAGGTGAGATACACTTGAACAAACTTCAGTGTGAAAGACAGAACCTGAACAAGCATGAGCAAAAGAGCAACTTGGAAGAAATAGAAGCCATTTGTGGGTGAGGAAGAGATAGTGATCTTCTCCACAGGATTGGAGGAATCACAGGGTAGAGTAATTAAAGAATGGAGAAGAAAATTGTTGTCAAAAAAGTAACGGAATAACAAAAGCAACTAGTACCTGAACTCAAAGATAAAGTGGAAATAAATCTCCTAGAAAAAAATGAAGAAAAAGACAGAGATGAAAATAGGGAGGAAAACACAAGATTTTAGAGGGCTAATCCAGAAGTCTAAGCAATAGGAGTTTCAGGAAGATAGGACTATCTGGAAGCTGGTGGCTCCCACCTGTCATCCTAATGTTGTAAGGTAAATCATCCCAGAAGCCACATTTTAAAATATAGAATATTGGAGTCTTTATTATACAGTTAACATGTTTCAGGCCACCAGTTGTTACAAAGGCCTGCAGCACACAAATACACATAACCCAGCTAAGAAACATGCTAAAGAGGAAAGAACAATACCAATAAGCCAACTCAGCTCCATTGGAGAGCTGAATTGGGACTCCATGATGACTGGAGACGAGCCAGGACACAGGACAAAGGACACGATCACGGAGACACACAGGCATGGAGCCCAGTGGCTAGGCTGGTTCCGGCCTAAAATAGGTTGGCGCAGGGGGCAGATCCTCAGTGCCAGGAACTAGAATGACAGATTCAGTAACCTATCAGCCAAGTGCCTCCCCTGCCTCCAGGGGTCCGAGCACGCCCATTACCTGCAAAGCAGGTGATGGGGGTGGGGGGGGAGTTCCTTTCCCCAGAATGAAGACAAGATGCCAGACCCTACCATCCATGTGGCCAATATGACACTGGCCAGACCTGGCCTCCTTACTTCACTATGTGCTCAGGAGGCTGAGATATGAGGATCATAGATCAAAGCCAGCCTAGGCTGAAAAGTCCATGAGACTCTTATCTCCAATGAACCACCAGAATACAGGAAGTGGTGCTGTGGCTCAAAATGGTAGAGTGTCTGGACCCGCAGGACTTCAATCAACGAGTGCAATGAACCAAAGAGAGAAGGAATGAAGGGACAAGAGACACGAAGAATGACAGCAAAACAGAGATTCTGATCAAGCTGCAAATTTTTATTTACACAGGGGTATTTATATGCTTGGAATAAGGAAGCTCTTTCATTGGCTGTTAAGGAAGCTTTTCCATTGGCCGTAGCAGCTGCAGGATGTTTGCTTAGGGCAGGGGGAAAGGGTGGTCGTTAGCAGCTGCAGGATGTTTGCTTAGGGCAGGATGAGGGT
>NW_012267235.1:14202294-14204889 GCF_000151885.1 Dipodomys ordii | reverse complement strand
GGGCAGGATGAGGGTAGGATTCTGTAAACT
Organism: Dipodomys ordii; assembly: GCF_000151885.1. Lineage (NCBI taxonomy): Eukaryota > Metazoa > Chordata > Mammalia > Rodentia > Heteromyidae > Dipodomys > Dipodomys ordii. The sequence goes on along the minus strand of NW_012267235.1, from coordinate 14,204,859 downwards.
CAGCCTCAAGATGTTCCAGTGAGATAGTCAAGCCTATCATGTTGAGAGACTCAACTTTTGGCTCCTGACAGTAGAGTGCTAGCCTTGAGTACAAGAGCTCAGGGATACTGGCAAGGAAGGAAGGAAGGATAGAACGAGGGAAGAAAGGGAAAGAAAAAGAAAGAAAGAGAGAGAGAGAGAGAAAGGGAGAGAGAAAGAAAGAAAGGGAGGGCGACTGAAGAATAATGGGAGAAGTTGTGAAACTGAAAATTGAGTATGAATTACCCAAGCTGAAACATCCACATTGAAAGGACCCAACCTATTGTCCTTACTCCACAAAGTTATCAATTATGTTTAAAGACAAAATAGATATTTTCATTCATGCAAGATGTCTAAATCCTATAATGTGGGTATCAGTTCTCATGGGGACATGAAGTGTGTACTTTCTTTTTCAATGGAAATTTATACAAATGGCAGATAGTTTAGCAACAAAATGACAATCTAAAGGCAACTGTTAACTATAATAAAGCAAAAAGTAGAACAATCGCAGCACACGAAAAAAAACCATAAGACAGGTCCTGGGTCTTCTACTTACTTCAAGATCATAATGCAAACATTGAAGAATCATTTATGTTTCTCTCACAGATAACAAATTTACACAGAGAAAAAGGTGTTATTTTGGCATATAGTGATGGCAGGTTTCAGTCTATGATCAGTTGGGCTCATTGTTTGGGGTAGGGAAGTACACATTATGGTAGAAGCACATAGTACAGCAAAACTGTACATCTCAGGGCCAGGAATCAAAAGGGAGGAAGCCGCAGCATCCAGGATTACACAGTTTCCTTTGAGTGCACACCTCTGATGACCAGAAGCCCTCCCACCAGATCCTACTCCTAAATCATAATAACATCACACTCAGGAGCATAAGCATGATGTGTGGGCTTTCTCAGGAGATTCCAGATCAAATCTTCACAATCTGTTGGAAAGAGAGGGAAGAGGGAAGAAGTAAAAGAGTGAAATCTTGCTTGGTTCCAAATCTTAGCTATGGTAAATAGTGCTGCAATGAACATAGTTGTACTGGTAGCTTTAATTTTTTGGTCTTTTTTGTATATATTTTTATTGTAAAAATACTGTACAGAGAAGTTGCAGTTACATGAGGAAGGTAATAAGTACATTTCCTATCAAACATTGTTACCTCCTCCTTTGTTTTTCTCCAACCATCCCTTCCCTCCCCACCTCCACAACTCTCCCCCCCCCCCTTACAAGTTATAAAGTTAGTTTTCAACATAGTGTCTTATTTGATTTGTTGAAAATGGCCATTCTAACTGGGGTGAGGTGGAATCACAATGTTGTTTTGGTTTTCATTTCTTTTGTGGTCAGAGATGTTGAGCATCTCTTTATGTATCTGTTGTCCATTCTTAATTCCTCTTCGGAGAAGTCTCTCTTTAAGTCTTCAGCCCACTTGTTAATGGGGAAGTTGTCCTTCAGAAGATGAATGGTTCAAGAAGATGTGGTATATATACACAACGGAGATCTATGCTCCCATCAGAAAGAATGGCATTGCCCCATTTGTAGGGAAATGGAAAGACCTGGAAAAAATTGTATTAAGTGAAGCAAGCCAGGCCCAAAGAAAAGAAGGCTGCCTGGTTTCCCTCATTTGTGATAACTAGAATATGTCTATGTTATTCTTAACAGGGAATCTCAATAGCCCATGCTAAGTGCATAGGACCATATACAATGAAGCTTATCAACATGAACCCCAAGAATTGGAAACAAGAGGTTCTTTTTAATGTCCATGTGCAGTTTTCTTTTTCTGTTTCAGTTTCCTGTACCCTTTGTCTTGTATATAAATTTATCCAATCTGTGGAAGGGAAAGGGAGTTACAGAAACAGCAGGACAAAGGATGAACTAATACTCACTTGACACTATGTTGGAAATGAACTATACAGCTTAGGAGGGGGAGTAAGGAGGGGTAAGCAGGAAAATATGAGGGAGAGGGTAAGATTGTTTAAAAAGAAATATACTCATTATCTTAGCTTACTTATGTAACTGTAACCCTCTTGTTCATCACCCTTACAATAAAGATTTTTTAAAAGAGTGAAATCTATACCATTTACAGTAGGAAACTGTAGATCCTGACCCAAATGGAGAAACAAAGAAGCAGTTTCTCTCATTATTTAAAGAAGAGCAATAACTATACAACAGGCTAAAGAGATGAAAGTTGTAGCTTATGGAGGTAGAGAAAAGGAAGGTTTGTTTCTAGTAACAAATATCAGATGTCTATCTAACTGAATAAAAAGAAAAACAACTGATCACTGGTTGCTCACACCTGTAAACCTGGCTACCCTGGAGGCTGAGATCTAAAGATCATGGCTTAATGTTAGATCAGCCAGGAATGTCAGTGAGACTCTTATCCCCAATTAACTAGCAAAAAAAGCTCAAGTTGAAACTGTAGCACAAGCGGTAGGATGCCAGCCTTGAGTTTAAAAAGTTGAGGTACACAAATTTCAAACTCTACTACAAAGCCATAGTAATCAAAACAGCTTGGTACTGGCATAAGAACAGACCTCAGGACCAATGGAATAG
>NW_012267235.1:14182692-14202244 GCF_000151885.1 Dipodomys ordii | reverse complement strand
TTTCTCATTCTTCTCTTTAGCCTCTTTCCACTATGGAAGCCTAGAAAATAGCACACTTGAACTGGGCCCTGTAACTCACACTTATTATCCTATCTATGATCTGAGGATCACAGTTCAAAGCCAGCCCAGGCAGGAAAGTCCTTGAGACTCTTAACCCCAATTAAGCACCAGAAAAATGGAAGTGGTACTGTGGCTCAAAGTGGTAGAGTGCTAGCCTTGAGCAAAAGAGCTCAGGGACAGTGCCTAGCTCCTGAGTTCAAGGCACATAACTGACAAAGGAAAAAGAAAAAAAAAGGAAAGGGAAGAGGTCTGTCTGTCCTTATGGATGGTAGAGCAATGTGATTCAGACAAGGTCAGTAACATGTGTGACAAAATCTGTTGGGATGCTTCTGAGAGAGACCTCTCTGCCCTATACTATCTCTGCCTGTGAATATGGAGGATAAAGAAGGATAGATATTCACTAAGAACCCAGACAACATTATGCCTGCTTGACACTTCTTTTGTCATCCCCTAATTCAGAGTCTGCAAGCTCAGGAATGAGCAATCTATCCATTCGACCAGTAAGTCTAGTTTCCTTAGCAACATGCAATTTACCTTCTTTGAATATTTCTCCTAAGCGTTGATCACATGACACAGCTCCCATCCCTTAAGCAAGAAAGAGTTTCCTAGCTCCAAATCTAAGTAGATCAGAGGTTACAAAATCCTCTTTGGTGTAGCTATTTCCAAAGTAACTCCGTTACAACTCTAACCCAGAGTTCAACAAGTCAGAGAATAAATGGTCCACAGATAATTATCAACTGTGTTTCTGAATACCAGCAATAAATTCCTACTATTTCCTAGTATTTGCTTAAGGAATTTTCCCTGCTGTATGAATTTGAGTGAAGGTAAAAATAAGTAGTGTTTAGGACTGAGTGTGCAACTCTGTGGTAGAGCTTTTGCCAAGCATGTAGGAAGCACTGGTTTGCATCTCCAGCACTGACAACAAGCAAAAAAAAAAAAAAAAAACAAGGAGAAAACTCAAAAACCAGTTTTTAAAGGGCCAGACACTTTAATCTTGTGAGATTTACAAATTCAGAAACAGTCAAATACCTTATATAATTTACACTTAATTACAGTTGCCATAATTACAGTATCCAACCTCTATATATAGTCATTCTGTAATGGTAAAAAAAAAGAATAACTGTAACAAATTCACAGGTTAGGGAATGCTTGGTAAATATGTGTGACATGTTTTTGCCTATAGTGTCTTTTTGTTACAACTGATAAATTAGTAATTTGATATCAAAATTCAATTTGCCAAAGTACTTAATTTTATCATTTAATTTCCTACCTTTTCTTTCATGGAGAAGATCAGGCTTCAGTAATGCCAATGTTCTTTGTAACTTGATGGCTTGCATTTCTCTAATATTGGGGAAGAAGGTGTCCAGGAACTTAGTGACGTTACCAGGAATATTTTCAGTCTCACAAAACTGAGATATATGCTGCTGTTCCAAATATTCTCGCAGGCTGTTAAAATCCAAACATATAACTTAAGGTAGTCATAAAAGCTTCATATCCGTGTGTGGGGGGGGAAGGGGGTGAGGGGGAGGGGGGAAGGAGAAGGATTGGGATGGGGGGGAGGGGGGAGGCTGGGAAGGGATGGGAAGGGTAAACAAAGGAGGAGGCTGCAATGATTGTTAAGAAATGTACGCATTATCCTGCCCATGCAATTGTAACCCCTCTGTACAGTTTGTTCACAAATAAAATAAAATAAAATTAAAAAAAAAGTTGAGGTACAGTTTCCAGGCCCTGAGTTCAAGCCACAGTATTGGCTGAACAAATACATTTTTAAGAATTCTACCTTTGTGAACTTGGCCATTGAAGTGATGGCTTTCATAAGTCACTTTCATCTGAAACAGGGTGCAACTCCAAGTGCCTTATTTTAGGACTCATAGCTGGCAGCTGTGATTGAACTCTGAGGCATCACTTGCTGATTGTGAAACACTCCCTAAGTCAGCATATAAACCAGAGTCTCCTTTCCTCCCTGAATTTGGTTTGGTACATTTTGACATGACATTGCCCCCTGAGCCCTTTGACTCAGCCATAAAACACAGCACTAACGAGATACAGGTGTGGGTCAGCTGCCCTTCATCACTCCCAACTCTGTTCCAGACAAACCTCTGCCAGTCAAGGGCAGCTTCTGCTCCTTGATGAGGACTCTCCCAGCCCCCTCCTCTGTCACCCACTAGGCATTGTCACGGGACTGCTCTGAGCAACTCCTAAGAGAAGTCCAGATCCTTTGGCAGGCACCATCTTATCTCTACCACCAGTTTATCATCAGCATCAAATGTTCACTGCATGTGCACCTTGAGTGCTGGGGACTACAGCCTTGGGATGAGTCACTGCTGGGAAAATGCTCTTGAGCTTCAGCCCTGAAACAGGAGGTGGCAGCAGCCACGCAGCCTGGCCACCCCCAGAAAAAAGCAGTAGGTTGTCTCCACTGTGGATCTAGCATTGACTATTCTCAAGATCAAGTGGTTCCATGCAACGTTCATTCCAGAGAAGAAGCTTCAGATTCCACATCCTTTGCAAGGCTTGCCTCCACAAGAAATGAATGGGTCTTAATTTAATACTACATTAACAAACCAGGATGTGGGGAGAATTCCACGTAGGTACTCTCTGCACAGCCGGGCTCTCAACTGCCAGGAGCTGGGGGCCATAGCAGCATTGCTTCTCAGTGTGTGAGAAAACAAGAACAGCAACCATCTGTCAAGCTTTGTGCCCAGGGCCTCCCTTTCATTGCTGCACTGGAACTTCCTAGAAAGTCTGGAGGCAGATAATACTCTCATCTTTATTTTACAGAGGAGAACTTACAAAAGTACCCTAAATTCACCATTTTGTGACTCTCTTCCTTTTACCTGTCAGATCATCTAAATCGATTAAACTTGGAGCTGGGCACTAGGTGGGCACTCATGCTTATAATCCCAGCTGTTCAGGAGGCTACAATGTGAGGATCAAGGTTCTGTTTGAAGAGAGTAGAAACTAGGGGGATTTCAGGCATAGGTAGCTCAGTAATCCTTTGAAATTCAATTTCTTTCTATTTCAAGTGGACTATGTGTGGTTAATTTAAACAGCTGTGTTATAATCAAATTCCATCACCCTTTGTATATTTACTTATTTGTTTCTTTACTCAGTCATTCATTTTCGGTGCCAGTACTGGGACTTGAACTCAGGCTTTATCTTTTCAAGACTGGTCTCTTCCACTTGAGCCATACATTCACTTATGGCTCTTTGGTGCTTCATTGGAGCTAAGAGTCTCCCAGCCTTTTCTTCTTGGCCTAGCCTCCCTCTTTCCCCTCTCCCCAAATGTAGGTAAGCATAACAGGAAAAACTAGAGGATTGGACCCTTTCCTCAACACAGGGCTCAGGAAAAACTTGCCTTTTATTTGTTCTCTACCTAGGCAGGTGGGAGGGAGAATTTGCCAAGACTGTTTTCTATGTCAAATCCATTTCTCTGAAGCAAAAAGGAGCTGCTCTCAGTTCTGGCTCAAATAAGATATTTTGATTTTTCATCAGAAAATCCTCCCAGCACCTGTGTTCTTCATCCCTGCTAGCTGCTACGTCCTTACCCTGTTCCAAAAATCTCATTTCTATTCAGTATATATTGACAACATTTTCCATGTGGTAGACTCTTTTCCAGGCCTTAGGAACACAGAGATGAACTAGGCACAATCTCATCCTCAAAAGAGGGCCCTGGGCCCCTGGAGAAGCCAGGCACACACACTCTTATCTCTAGTAGAAGGAGACAGTAACCAAGGTCATAGAATGAACAGACATTGTTACAGAGGGAAGATGTCAGAGAGGTATTGACCTTGACATTGATGTGTCAATGATTCAGCTTTGAAAGATGAGCCTAGACTTCAGCCAGGCAGCTGGGAAAGAGCAGCTGCAGGAGGAAAGTTAGGGGATTGAGAGTGCACACTGACTCCTGTGGAGAACAGGATGGGAGGGGATCATAGGTTCAAAGGTTCCAGGAGCAGAGGAGAGGAATGTGAGGAACGGAACTTAGGCTAGGAAGGTAAGCACCCTGAATGCTCTGCTAAGGCCTTAAAAGATGGTTCCTCAGGTACCTAAGTGACCAGACATGCTACTGAGCAGGATAGCAACTTGATCTGCTACTTTTAAAAAGAGATCATTTGTGTCAAGATGGAGAATGATTTGTCAGGAGGTAGGGGAGGTAAAGCAAATGGAGAAAAAGTAGTGGGAAATACAGCCATAATATTCAATATACATATGTGAAAATGGAACCAGGTCAATCCAGGGGACAGTAAAGTTAGGAGAGATGGGAGTGAAGCATGGAAGGAGTGGCACTGATTAAGATGCATTAAGATGTATTCATATGCTGACTTGTTGCATTGAAACCGCTTTGTATAACTGCTTAAAATAATTTTAAAACTAATTTAAAATCTAAAAGTAGCTAAAAATTTATGGAAGATAGATATATGATTGAGCAAGGCAGTGACTATAGAAAAACATCAGGAAATCAGCAAATCATGTCAGGCAATGTCTTTTTAAGCTTGGATGGAAATGACATGTTTCATGACACAGATTTCTACTTTCCCCACAAAGGGCACCAGAAAACTTTCTCAATACAGAATTGTAAACAGAAGGTCTCTGAACTTTCTATGGAAAATAACTACAGCTCAATCTTCACCAGGAAACCTGGAAGGATTTGTATCTATGATGTCTTTTAAAAACAAAGAGCTTCAAGTTCAAGATGGTAGGCTGAATATTCATACATATCTCTCCTTCTTGTCAAATCTTATTACAATGACAGAAGAAAGATAAACATAAGAATAAGCTCATAGCTGCATTGGAAAACAAGGAGAAATGCTACTGGTAAACACTAACAGCCATCAACCAACAGCAAAAAATTAACATACACAGGGAAACAAAACACAAATTTCAGAAAAGTGAGACAGTAAGCTTTGTTTTCACCAACTGTTTTATTTAATGACAATTCCTTTGTTCAACTACTTAAAGTTTTGGGTTTTTTTTTTCAGTCATGGGGCTTGAACTCTGGGCTTGGGCACTATTCCCTGGGCTCTTTAGCTCAAGGTGAGCACTCTACCGCTTGAGCCACAGCGCCACTTCTGGTTTTTTAGTGGTTTATTGGAGATAAGAGTCTCATGGACTTTCCTGCCCAGGCTGGCTTCGAACCGTGATCCTCAGATCTCAGCTCCTGAGTTGCTAGCATTACAGACGTGAACCACCAGCACCCGGAAAGATTTTTTTCTTAATTGAGACAGTAAGAGCATGATGGAACACATTCACATAGCTCTCTTATGAATTATCTTACCTACCTGGAAACAGTGCCTCACACTTGTAATTCTAATTGTTCAGGAAGCTCAGATCTGGGAGATTATGGTTTGAGGCCAGCCTAGGCAGAAAACTCTATAAGCTTCCCTCTCAAACAAAAGCAGGGCTGAGGGGCTGGGAAGATGGCTCAGTGGTAGAGCGCTTGCCTTGCATGCATAAGGCCCTGGGTTCGATTCCTCAGCACCACATAAGCAAAATGGAAAAAAAAGCCGGAAGTGGCGCTGTGGCTCAAGTGGTAGAGCGCTAGCCTTGAGCTGCAGAGCTGAGGGACAGCGCCCAGGCCCAGAGTTCAGGCCCCATGACCGGACCCCCAAAAAAAAAAAAAGCAGGGCTGAAATGGTAGAGAGCCAGCAGAACAATCAGGACAATTAACCATGAGACCTTGAGTTCAAACCTTTATGCCATTGTCAACAAACAAATACCAAGTTATCTCATGAATCATATCCCATAAAAGAGAAAAAATTCAATTATATACCAATAGATATCTATGGGACTTCATAAGCTACAAAGCAAGCATCATGTATTTGTGAAGACTGGCCAGGAGGATGTGACTCTGAGGAGAACTTTACTGAATTTGACAACATAAGGATCCTAATAAGATACACCCTCAAGCCCCAAGATGACAAAGCTAGAAATATTTAACAAGAGAATGATAATAAATACAAATAATAAATACAAAAACTAATCACAATATTTCTCAAGCACTCTCCAAAGGTACCTAAAGGTCAAAATTATAGATCATTTATCAATTAAAGACATACAGATCATTACATATCAAATGCCATTGGATATGGACCAAGGCTCAGCTAAAAACAAACAAACTTGACCACCTGTGACACAGTTATTGCAAAAGTAAGACTAGAAATAAACCAAGATACATTTAACTCAGTAACTTACATAAACTATGAGATTTTTTTCAAGATTGAATAAAGATTCAATCTCTGTAGTTTAAAGCAAACAAGAATGCATTACAAAGAAAAATTTCTAAGGAGCTGATCCAACTAAAACCTGATTATTTGAAAATTCTAATAAAACTTCTGGCAAACCTTCAAAGAGTCAAAAAGAGAAAACACAAATGCTCAATATTTTAAGAAGTGTATTGGAACTATAAAGAGATTTAAGATGACTAGGGAATGCTAGACACATTGCTGCCAAAAAATGTGAAATAGTGATTTTCCTGAAAATAAACATGTCAAACATGACTGAGGGTAAAGCAAGACTCTTGGATAACCAGAGGAACAGAGAAGAAACTGCCTGAAAGACACCCCAAGACAGTGCCCAAGTCAGAAGCTTTGTAGGAATACCTATTAAATATCCAATGTGAATGCAGTCCATGTTGTGCAAACCATCCCATAGATTAGGAAAATATGGAAACCATCTCCAATCACTCAAAGAGGTAAACAAGCTCCTAAAATTGATGGCACATAAACACACCATGAATGCTTGTTTGCATACGCCCGAGCATCCATAAGCCAGCTCACTTTTGAATACAAATGTAGCAATTCTAAATAAAATGTAAGTAAATTAAATTTAGAGGTACATTGAAGGAAGGTTTTAGTATGTACAGCTAGGATTTATTCTAATGATACAAGAATCATTCAACACCAGTATTATATAAAAGTAGCCATGAGAGGACTCTGAAAGGTGGAGAGGAGAAGAAAATCTGATTTAGGATTTCAAGACCCAAAGAATGACCCAGTGGTGAGTGCCTTGGGTTATCTTTTCACTTATGTATCCTAGATTTATGGATGAGAAAGCTGGGTGCCTAAATAATGATGGTATAGCCCCCAAAGGTTCCAAGACAAAGGGTCAGGGAAGAAGATAGCCTGACAAGATAGAAAACTCATTCATAATGGGTGATTTGCTCGGTAACACACACACACACACACACACACACACACACACACACACACCACAGCCTCCAGGCCCTGCATACCAGTTGAAATGCTGGTCTTATTTCCCATTGGACTCTCATAAGGCTCCTCTCCTCAGTGGATATTTTCAGGGAAAATTGAGAGCTGTAACTTTCATGACTGTTAAAAGTAATAAGGATAGTTAGCTCTGTGTGTTTCTGGAAGCTGTGTGAGGATCACCAATGAGGTACCCCATCAATATACAGCCAGGGAGAAATCAGTGGAGGCCTAGAGGGAAATTAGATATCTCACCCTACCCTTGAACAGTGAAGAATTCCAGCAACTCTGGTGTTGACAGGTGTTTCAACACCACCCAGCAGAGGTAAGGCAGGGCTCCTACCCTGACAAATGGTAGAAGAGGAATAGAGAGAAAAATTGAAGGCTGAAATAAGATCCAGAGTCCATGCTATTGTTGAAGACAAGTGTTGGAAACCATCTCTAGAGCAGCTGTACTTGGAGGTGGGACATAATGAGGGGTGTGGTCAGGCCATGTGTGTATGGATGGCTGCCACTACCACAGCACTGGGCTCACTATAAAAGGATGAGCCATCTCCTACTCCTAGTTTCTTTCTCTCCCTTCTCCATTAATAAGAAGACACTCACTGGAGGCTGGTCTATTGATCCTGGACTTCTCAGCTTCCAGAGATAAAATAAATGAATGCTCATTAGAAACTACTCTGTGTGTTTATGTGTGTGTATGTGTGTGTGTGTGTGTGTGTGTGTGTGTCTGTCTGTCTGTCTGTCTGTCTGTGGTATTTTGTTACAGCAGCACAACTGGACTAAGGCTGCCTCAATACATATCATATCCAAACAGCCCAGACTTCAATTAAAAATAACTTGCCATGCCATGAAGTAGAAAGTTCTCAAACTGGATGAGAAAATGCAGCAGATAGTCATGGATTGAATTGTATCCTATCTAAAAGGTATGTTGAAATCCTAATCCCTATAAGCACAGCATGTACTTATTTGGAAATAAGAGTCTGTGTAAATGTAATTACTTGAAACTAGGTCATACTGGAATAATCCAATATGAGTTGTGTCCGTATTTTAAGACAGAGACATAGAGTCACATAGAGAATATCATGTGAAGACAGGCAGAGATTGTAGTGATATGCCTGTCATCCAGGAAACACTAAGGTTGCCAGCTGTCACCAAGAGCTGGACAGAAGACTTGGCACAGACTTGCCACTGGAGCCTCAGAAATAGCCAAGCTCAACAGCATCTTGACTGTGGCTTTCCACCCTCCACAACAGTGGATAGTACATCCTGATAGTTTTTTTTGGGGGGGGGTCCAGTCGTGGGGCCTGAACTCTGGGCTTGGGCGCTGTCCCTCAGCTCTTCAGCTCAAGGCTAGCACTCTACCACTTGAGCCACAGCGCCACTTCCGGCTTTTTTCTTTTTGCTTATGTGGTGCTGAGGAATCGAACCCAGGGCCTCAGGCATGCAAGGCAAGCGCTCTACCACTGAGCCACCTTCCCAGCCCCCGATAGTTTTAACTGTCTGGTTTGTGGGACCTTGCTCTAGCAGTGCTAGGAAATTAATACTGAGGGAAACGTTTCCATGCCAAATATGCTAGAATGATCTTACACAGATTCTAAATCAGATGTCACAAAAAGTACTTCAATGAGTAACCATAAAAGCAGTGGAAACACGTTTTTTAAAGCATAGGGTTTTTTTCCCCCAAGAAATGTAAGCTATAAACAAGAGCCAAATGGAAATTTTAGAATTGAAAATACACTAAGCAAGATGTAAGACTTAGTGGATCAAGAGTTACTGGTCTTGAATGTAAAACATTAGAAATTACCCATCTGAATCATAGAGATAAAAAATGTTGAAATAATGTAACAGAACCTCAGGTATATCAGAACTATGATACAGAGTGGTAAGTCCACAACACTACAGTTCTGAAAGAATAGGACAGGGTTAGAAAGAGACATAAACCAATGGATTGAAAATCTGATTAAACCCCAAGAGAGTAAGTCCAGAGAAACCCATAACAAGAAACATGAAGCCAGGAAAAAGAAAGACTAACAAAAAAAAATCCTGAAAGAAGCAATACATTACCTAATGGGGAAAGCAAACTGAATGGCAGTAGATTTTACATCAGAAACCATGAAGGTTAGAGGAAGTGGCATAGCATATTGTAATTGCCTTAAAATATAAATCAACCCATAGCCATAGTCCCAGTGACATGTATCTAAAGAATGAAGACGAAATCAAGCCATTCCTTTTTGAAGGGAAATTTAAAGTATATTCCAAACACTAAGCTTCAAAAAGTTTTTTTAAAATTTCTCTAAATGGCAAATGATCAAAGTTGCCAGGAACATGAAGAAGGAAGATACGTGGTTATATACAGTTGATTTTTCATTTTAGTTTTCTGAGTTGTATTTGACAGTTAAAGCAAAAAAATAAAATATTTTCTCAAGTGGTTTTAAATGCATATGAATTAGTCATTTATGACAATTAGCAATGTTCGAGGATCAAAGCTTGTAGAGGGTAATAAGGTTTCTACATGTCACTTGATCTAGTAAATTATATCAATAGAGTGTAATAAATTATGCATATGTTATGTAATCACGAGTTAACCATATTGTAAAGAAGATACACTTAAAACATTCAAGATGTGAGCAACTTCTTTTCTGCCAAGGACCATTTGGATATTCGTAACATTGTAATTGATAACAAATGATCAACACAGGCAGGCAGGCCTTGGGCAGGCCATGAGAAGCATGTATGTTTGCCCTGTCATGAATCACATGCTTTCACCAGCTTTATATGGCTATGGATCTGACACTGTCCACCACCTCTGCAGGCTGAACTGGGAAGGCAGCAAAAAGAAGAGAGAAAAAACAAACACAGTGAAGTAAGAAAAGATACAATGATAGGCTCAAGCGCTTATGTATTACTAATTAAATTAAATGCAAATAATCTGGATCTAGCCACTAGAAGACAGAAATTGGCAAAGTACACTTTAAGCCAAGATGTGTCTATGTACTGTCTTCTACAAGAAATTCACTACGAGCAAGTTAAAAATAATCAGATGGAAATTATGTATTACTTAAATAATAATCAATAGGAAGCAGGAGTCTCTACAAAATAGAACAATATTGTTTCAGAGCAAAGAAAATTGTGACAGTGTAGATTATAAGTGTAGAATGAGTATCAAACATCACAGAACTGAAAGATCACAGCTAGATGTGAAGACATGAGTTCTCTCTTCCGGATTTGTAGAGACACTAGACAGGAAATCATCAAGGCCAAAATAAGTGAACACAATCACCATCAGAAATGAATCAACATTTATAGGATTCTCCACTCAAAAACAGCAAAGCATGGATGCCTTTCAAGTGTATACAGAGACTATGCCACAGTAGACCACATCCCATGTCATTAAACAGATCTCAAAAACTCAAGAAAATTGAAGAGATGCAGCATATCTTCTGACCATTATAGCCAAACTAGAAATCAATAACATAAAAATAACTGGAGAATCTCTCAGCACTGGGAACCTAAACAATACACTGCTGATAAGCCATGGCTAAAGAGGAAGACCCAAAGGAAATAAAAAAATATCCCAAACTAAATGAAGATGAAACCACAGCACATCAAACTTTGTGGACACAGCTAACAAAGTACTGGCAAAAACATTTACAGGACTAATTACATACTTTAAAAAATAGAGGGGAAATGTCTCAGTAATTGAAACTGTCACTTCAGGAACTAAGGAAATACAGCAAAATAAATTCAAGAAAGAAATGATAAATATAAAAACAAAAAACAAAATCAATGCACTGAAATTGAAAACAAAAAATCACCAGGGACAAACAGTAAAACAAAGAACTTGATCTTTGAAAAACTAAAATTGGGGCTGGGAAGGTGGCTCAGTGGTAGAGCACTTGCCTTGCAAGCCTGAGGCCCTGGGTTCGATTCCTCAGCACCATATAAGCAAAAAGAAAAAAGCCAGAAGTGGCGCTGTGGCTCAAGTGGTAGAGCACCAGCCTTGAGCTGAAGAGCTGAGGGACAGCGCCCAGGCCTAGAGTTCAGGCCCCACGACCAGGCCCCCCCCCAAAAAAAGAAAAACTAAAATTGATGGACTTTCAACAGTGCTAACTCTCAAAGCTAAAAATATATAGTAGAATAATGAATGAACATTATCAATAAATGGGTACACATAAATTTGACAACATAAATGAAATTGAGCAGGTATTTTCAAATAAGTGAAAGAAAGCAGAAAAATCAGCACAGGATACAGGAAGCCAATATACCGAGAAAAGCAAATGCATGTGGCTTATAAATATGTATGGTAACACCCATAATTTTCAAATTGTAAGCATTTTTTGGGGGGGGTCGTGGGGCCTGAACTCTGGGCTAGGGCGCTGTCCCTCAGCTCTTCAGCTCAAGGCTAGCGCTCTACCACTTGAGCCCAGTGACACTTCTGGCTTTTTTCTTTTTACTTATGTGGTGCTGGGGAATCGAACCCAGGGCCTCAGGCATTGAAGGCAAGCGCTCTACCACTGAGCCACCTTCCCAGCCCAACAAATTGTAAGCATTTTTACCCACCAAATAGACAAAATATTAAAACTTTAATAAGCAGGCAGTTCTGGCAAGCATATAAAGGAGTGTGCTGTCTCCCACTACTGATTGTGATCATAAGAATTGCTGAAATTGTAGAAGTAAAAAGTACATTGTTCTCTGTGTATATTACAGAATCATGGCTGCTGAGAAGTGTGTACCTGTACCATGTCTCTATTCCCTCAGAAGAGAAAGGGGATAGAAATGGCTCATCCCTGGATAAGAATGTAAGCCTTTGTAGTAGTGACAAACATTTTTCCTTCTGTTGGATGTTTTTTCAGTTCCATGAGAATGATGTGCTCATAGCAGTAAGCCACAGAATACAAAATTGCAAGAAAAGTAAAGAAGTTTATCATCTTTCCCAGTCATCAATTTTCCACCTCATCTTCAAGGTTACTGAGGTTAGCAGTCTGATATTAGTCCTTACACACTTTCCTTTCTTGTGCACAAATACACACACCGCTTAGAGCAGTTGATTTATTTGCTTACCTTTTACAAAAATATGATTATAAGCTGGGTGCTTGTGGCTCAAGCCTGCACTTCTAGCTACTCAGGAGACTGAGATCTGAGGATCACATTTGGAAGCCAGCTCAAGAAACAAAGTCCTTGAAGCTCTTATCTCTAATTAACCACCAAAAAGCCAGAAGTGGAGATATGTTAAGTGCTAGCCTTGAGTAAAAAGGCTCAGGGTTAAATCCCAGGCTCTGAGTTCAAGACTCAGAGTGCTCTCTCTTGTGCTCGCTCTCTCTCCCTCCCTCCCTTCCTTCTTTTCTCTTTCTCTCTCTCTCACACACACTAACACACACACATGTGCACACACATACACAAAATGATATCATTCTCCTTGCTCAGGAAATTGTTCTACTTAGTATCATATTACAGTCATTCCACACAACTCTAATCCACAGTTTTTAATAGCTGTATACTATTCCATAGCATAGGTGTGCCATCCTTTAGCCAACTGCAATCTTAGTCATGGATGTCCCAATATGGTCCAAATACTGAAGAAAATGAAGTGCTTGTTCTACTATCTTTAAGTATTAGCATTTCTTTCCCCAAAAAATGGATGCTGAGGGCTGGGATGTAGCTCAGTGGCAAAGCACTTGCCTAGCAAGCGCAACGTCCTGGGTTCGATCCCCAGTACCAAAAAAGAAAAGACAAAAAAAAATGGATGCTGAGTCAAAAGATGGATACTTATCTGGTAACATAGGGAGAAAACAGTTTCTATTTTGAAGATGCACCCAGAATTCAAGTGACCTCAGAGAAAGAGGACTTAGGCAGAGTAGGAAAGTCAGACAATGTCACAGAGAGGCTGGCTGGTATGTCGCTGGGGCCTGAGAGAAGATGAATCCTTGACTGATGATGAAAAAGTGCAGGAGGTATGAGCCAAGAGGTAAAGAGAGCATTGACTGGGAGGGAAAAGCAGCAGCAAGTACAAAACCTGCAGTTTTCAGAATGTAGAACCTAGAGACGATGTCTGCTGGCCTGGGAGACCAGGGTTGACCAGATGATGCAAGTCAGCCATGCTCCAAGGCATTCCAAAAGAGAAAACAGGACTGATGCCTGGAGAGAAAAAGAGAGAGAGAGAGAGAGTGCGTGTGTGCATGCGTGTGTGCTGGGACTGAAGAAGGCAGAGAGAACAAAGAGATGTGATTTACTCTATACCCAATGGAGATCCACTAGAAGCTTTTAAATGGTACAATAGCATGGTTAGATCTATTTTAGAGCAATCACTTGGGGGAAAGATCATCAACAGAGGACTCTAGCAGGCAAGGGAGTGCACTCCCAGAGCAGATGCATCCACAAGGACATACAAACCCTTGCCAGCTTACACAGAACTGGAAGGGAGCAGTGGGCACTAAAGGCACTAAATGTCTCCAGGCCTCTACGAGTGAGCTGCCCACCCATGGTATTGTGGCAGCTGTGGACACACAGGGCTCTAGGTGTCAGAAGTGTTTATCTACTTGAATGGGCCTAGTCATGCTCCGCATCCTTCACTGCCTGCCCCAACCCAGCATGGTGTCATCCCCTGTGCTCCTCCAAACACACAGATGAGACTTAAAGACTTGGCTTAGCAAGGACATACCCATTGCTGTCGGGAGCCAAAAGTTGAGTCTTTCAACATAATAGGCTTGACTATCTCACTGGAACATCTTGAGGCTGAGTTTACAGAATCCGACCCTCATCCTGCCCTAAGTAAACATCCTGCAACTGCTAAAGACCACCATTTCCCCCTGCCCTAAGTAAACATCCTGCACTGCTATGGCCAATGAAAAAGCTTCCTTAACAGCCAATGAAAAAAGCTTCCTTATTCCAAGCATATAAATACCCCTGTGTGAAAAATAAAAATTTGCAGCTTGATCAGAATCCCTTGTCTTGCTGTCATTCTTCGTGTCTCTTGTCCCTTCATTCCTTCTAGCTTAGGTTCACTGCCCTTGCTGACGTCCTGCGGGTCGGGACACATTGCAATACTCAATTTCACATACAGTCCTTTAGGAGAAAGCCCAAACTTGGCCATCCACATACCCACAGGGTTTAAGGACACACACCCCAAAGGGCTGACTGCTGCATGGTGATTCATTTAGGAACATTCAAGTTGCCTAGGATTTCAAAAGAGAAGGCAAGATAATTTCTCTTTCCCTCTCACTCTGCTTTGCAGAAAACAGTCTACAAATAAAATCTGCCTTCCTCCCAATTGGAAAAGTAAAATTCTTAGCTTTTTCTCCAATGTACTATCTTTTTTTAGGGAGCAAGGGGTGGGTGGACTTCAACTCAGGGTCTGGCCACTCTCCCTGTGTTTTTCTGCTCAAGGCTAGCACTCTACTATATAATCCATGGCTTTATTTCTTGATTTTTGAGGCAGTTAATTGGAGATAAGAGGCTCATAGACTTTCCTGCCCTGGTTTCAACCACACTCCTCAGATCTCAGCCTCCTGGGTAGTTAGGATTTATAGACATGAGCCACTGGCATCAGGCTGTATTCTCATCTATACAAAAAGACAAAGCTCCTGGGCTGTCCCTTGTTCAAAGCAGAACATGGAACACAGATGACCATGCATTTTAGATACAGTCTGCGAGAGTCACTGAGACTGAGACTACAGTGTTGTGTCCAGGACTGTGTTGATGGCAGAGGCCAGCATCTAAGACCGAGACCAGAGTGAGAGGTCAGCCTGTGACCTCAAGCATATGTATAATTCTCACACATATCACATGCTAACCTAGGTGCCCTGAGCACCATGGATTGAGTCTCCTAACACAAGTTTCAGATGTTTCTCATCCATTCATGGTTTATGTACAAAACCTGCACAGCAGCCTGGCCAGGGTCCACCCCCTTGCAGAAACAAGTGCCCTGGCAGTCCTCTCAGAGACACAATCTGAGGGTATGCTGGAGCATCAGAAGCTCCCTTCAACCTCACCGTCCACCCCCCCCACACACACACCTCTGTGTGATCTGTCTCTCCATCTGAGCCCCCAGGTTGCCTTTCAAAATTAAATCAAAGATTAAGGAAAACAAAACAAAGTCTGTGGAGGCAATCTGTTTTCACAGTGAGGCCAGCAGACTTGGAGGCATTTATGAGACCCTAACAGTGACCCTTCCAGTGGCAGCTGAATCCTGACATGAATTTTCAGGACTTTTGGGTCCTGGAGAATGTCCTTTAAAGGCCAGGACAGATAGAGAGAGGCCAATGCATTAGTGAGACAAATTAGAGAAGGACTTGGCTCCCCAGGAACAATGGGGAACTGCTCCTGTTTTTATCAAAGACTGAAGGAGCAGTAGCATTCAGCCATGCCAGTTTGAGGAGCTGGGAGGAAAGATGAGGAAGATTGACAGAGTGTGAGTCTGAACAAGGCACATTGTCTATGTGTATGGCTATGTCAAAATGAAACTCCCTTGTACAACTGATTGATGCAAACAAGTAATTAATTTTAAAAAAGGTGGGAAGAAACAAGAGTTCATTCTCTGGCCAGACACAAGCTTCATTTGTGGCCTGAGGCCAGAGAAAGTGTTATCTTCCTGTTAAGCAAAGACCTGTTATACTGAGTCTTCTCACAGCAGTCTTCCTGGCTTGGTGAAAGTATTGCGGAGATAGCAGCTTTAGGATGACTGATCTGTGGCAGCAGGACTAACATCATGGGTACTTTCTCCAGTCTGAAGGCTCCTGCTTCTCACAAAGGGATGGCACTTCTGATCAAATCTGTGAGTTAAGCATTCTGTTGACATTTGTCAAGTGGAAAAAGAGAAAGAGGAAGAGGCAGAAGAAGAGGAGAAAGAGACAAGTGAGAAGGATGAAGAGGAAGAGAATGAGACCACAAGGGGAGAGAAGAAAAAAGATGTATCCTCTATGCAGCCTTCAAAAGCTAAAACATTATCTTTGCCTATTTACAAAAAAAAATCATTGACCCCTTGTCTAAAATCAAAGAGCTGGAATTTCAATCATGGTGCATCAATTGAGGCCTATTAACTTAATTTCTCTGTAATTCAATTTCATTTTAACCTCACATTCTTCCATGATGGCACCATCCAATCTAAGTCAAGGTGAGAACTTACTCCTTTGCTCCGGTCTTGGTCTTCCTTCCTTCCTTCCTTCCTTCCTTCCTTCCTTTCTTTCTTTCTTTCTTTCTTTCTTTCTTTCTTTCTTTCTTTCTTTCTTTCTTTCTTTCTTTCTTTCTTTCTTTCTTTCTGTTTAGTTTGTGCCAGTACTGGGGCTTGAACTCAGGACCTGGTGCTCTTGGTTAGCATTTTGTCTCAAGGTGAAAAGAAAAGATGCTGTAGAACTTGAGCCATAGCTCATTCCTCAAATTGTACTGGTTAATTGGAGATAAATGTGAGTCTGTTGGATTTATATGTGTGGGCTGGCTTTGAACCATGATCCTCAGATCTCAGCCTCCATATGAACTAGAATCACAGGTGTGTGCCACTGATGCCCACCTTTTCTGTGTAAGATGACCAGATGCTTCAATGTGATCCATCCACAGGCACCTCCTCTGAGATTCCCATTATCCTCTGCTTCTCAAGCTGCTTCACTCCAGTCCATCTGTCCATCTCAGGTTTGCAAACTCCCTTGTGTCTCTCTAGGTTGTCTGCAAACCCAGAAATCTTTACATGCAGCTGAATGAAATAGGGATTCCTATCACTCCATCAACTCTATAACTTCTCTCTCTACAGCTGCCTTAGGATTTCCCCCAGAAAAAGGTCATGTCTGCTTTCAGATCCCAGAGATCTCCTGGAGCTCATGCACCCTCCATAGGGCTCTTTCTGGGTATGAGAGACCATATAACAATTATATTACCAGCCTTTCCTCCAGTGCTTTGTTTTGCCTTTCCCTAGCATTTCAATTTTGTTTTTGTTCCAAAGAACAGATGGTGGTTACTCCTCTCAACTTCCCGGTCTTAAACATTAGTGTTTAAATGTCCCAAAGAGATTTCTATCCTGCTAATAAAATTATTTCAAAATGTAAAATCTAGGAAGACAACTCACAATTCTTTCCTTTCCAATGTACCACATGTTTTTTTTCTGAAGCAAAGCATATAGGATGACTAGACTGCTCAGACCTGGATGGAAGATTAGACTAAAGAATAAAAAGAAAAATTTGTAATGTTTCACAATTATGTTCCTGTCACACTAAGCTATTTGTTTATTCATTCGGGCACTTATTCTTTCTTTCTTTCTTTCTTCCACTTCTGGCATACTATTGCCAGTTGTTACATTTGGGGGGAATTTACAAGCAATCACAGACTTGCGGTTGTCCACAGCAGGAGCATTTACACCACAAGAAACAGCATACATTGCATATGGTAGTATTCCCCCATTCACCTCTTGAGTCATTTGTTCACATTTGCTCATGCACTTCTGCATATACCTCTTCTCATTCCAGAAAGGACTCAAGGTGGATTTCCCAAAGTTCTGTGTTTCAGAGATGTCAATTACCAAGTGTGCCCACTTCTAGTGGAAACTTTTCAACCCACAATTTCTGTGGGGGAAAAAGGCAGCCATGTTTGCAACCTAAGACCCTGGCCTACTCTCTCCATATATAGTCATGGGTAAATGGCCTGGGATGGGCCCTCGATGCAAATCCAGACAGTCAGTACACTGGCTAAGAAATTCCTGACTTGGAGATCTTAGCTCCAAAGATAATCCTGTATAGGATTTGAAATATGAGCCATCCCAAATGTGCATGGCTTGTCCCATTCTGTGGTCCTACAGTCAGATTGCTGAACCTGTATCACTATGTGATGAAAGACCTTCTCAGATCCCTCACAGACAGCCCCAAGTGGTCCTTAATCACATGCCTGCTCCATAGACCTCTTGCCTTCCAGTTAAAGGCATTCTTGCTGTCAAGACAAAAGACAAGATGCCAGGGCATCCAATTGTAGTTCTCATGTTGCATTGGCCAGATCTCCATTACTGTGACAAATACTTAAGATCCACTTATAAAGAGAAAAGGGGTTATTCTTAACTCACTACTTTGGAGGGTTTAAGTGCATAGTTAGTGGGCCCTGGGGCCTGCACTGAAGTAGAACATTGTAATAGAGCAATGCTGGCCACCTAATGGCCATGAAACAAAAGAAAAAGACAAAAAAGGACTAGAAACCAGGTGCCATGAGATCCTGACTATAATCCTAGCTATTTTGGAGGCTGAGATTTGAGGATTGCAGCTTGCAACCAGATCAAGCAGGCAAGTGTGTGAGACTCATATCCCCAATTAATCAAAAAAAAGTCTGGAAGTGGAGCTGTGGTTCAAGTGGTAGAGAGCCAACCTTGAGTGAAAAGGTTATGAGACAGTGCCTGGTTCCTGAGTTTATGCCCTGCACTGGCAAAGGAAAGAAAGAGAAAAAGAGAGAAGAAAGAAAAGAAAGAGAGAAAGAAAGAAAAAAAGAAAGAAAGGAAGGAAGGAAGGAAGGAAAAAAGAGAGAAAAACAGAAAAATGAAGGAAGGAAGAAAAGAAAGAGAAAGGGCTACAGTCACACAGTCCCCTTTCAAGTACATTCTCAATGACTTAAGTCTCTCAAAGTTTACACCATTTCCCAATAGTACAAGCTAGAGACCAAGCCTTAAACACATGGGTCTCTAAGAGAATCATATAGATCTAAACTAGAGCATTAATAAATCATCCAAAACATGAACAATTAACACCCCTGAGGGCAAATTCTAATGAATGATCTATTCTATTTGCTTCCAATGGATCAATTCTCCTCCCTTCCTCATCCTTGAGTCTAGCTTAGGCCTCAGCCTCAGCTCTACTGACATGGTGATGTGAGGACTCTGTTGGCATGGGGGATGCAGTGCACCAGAGGGCTTTTAGCAGTATCTCACTTCCAGCCCACCACCAGTGCCAATACCAACTCCATAGCTTTGACCAGCAAAATTCATTTCCAAAGGTTGTTAACTATTCCCTGGAGAGACAATATCACCATGGATTAAGAGCCACTGGCCCAGATGTACAGCTAAGAAATGATGCAAGATAACAACAGATACTGGAGGGGATGTGGACAGAAGGGAACCTTACTGCATTGTTGATGAGAGTGTAAACTTGTTCAACCACTTTGGAAAGCAGTATGGAGGTTCCTCAAAAGACTCCACAGAGAGCTCCCCTATGACCCAGCAATCCCACTTTGGGGCATTTACCCAAATGTTCACAAACAAGACCACACTAAAGCTACCAGCACAACTATGTTTATTGCAGCCTTATTTATCATAGCTAAGATAT
>NW_012267235.1:14179482-14182121 GCF_000151885.1 Dipodomys ordii | reverse complement strand
GGGGCAGCAGGGGGAGGATGGGAAGGGATGGGAAGGGATGGGAAGGGGAAACAAAGGGGGAGGCAACAATGGTTGATAAGAAATGTACTCATTATCTTACCCATGTAATTGTAACCCCTCTGTACAGTATTTTCACAATAAGAAAAAAGAAATGATGCAAGTTCATACAGTACATTTCTGAAGACTCTCTACAAGATAAAAACTTATTAACAGAGTCAAAGATAAGTTTTTAATGTACTATGTGATTTTTTTTATTTCTTTTGTATGTTCTTCCCCCATGGTATAACCACTGTTTTCACTGTATTTGATTCCGGTGCCCTGCATCTTGTATATACATTTTTCTAATTTGGAGAGAGGAAGGGAAATAACAAAATGCTGAAATAAGGATACAGGTTGACCCATTGTAACAATGAAATGTATAAGACACTATGTTGAAAATGAACTTTACAACTTCAGGGCCGGGAGGGAGGAGTTGGGGAGGTGGGGAGGGAATAGATGGTAGGGGAAAAACAAAGGAGGATGTAAAAATGCTGAATAAGAAATGTACTTATTACCTTACTCATATAACTGTAACCCCCTTGTACAGTATCTTTACAATAAATATATATATATTTTAAAAACTTACTAACAACTTTGGGCTGGTTAGCCTATATGATCTCCCTTGTTTCTTAACCTCACTCCATATCCTTCATTCCTGCCTTCCTGAAAGTACTTCTGTTTTCTAGAAAACATGGACCAGGCACTTGCTAACCAGATTCCATCTCAAAAATGTGAATGAACAGGGAGCTGGTTGGTCATGCCTGACATCCTAGCTAGTTTTCTCTCATAGGTAGAAACTAGAATTAATCTATAAACATATAAATATGCATTTTTGATGCGACCCAAATGTACACCAATTTATAGGTTCAGGGAGAATTCAAATGATGTAATTCCTTAGAAAAACTAACTCACTCAAAATAAATACCACAAATTTGGTACATGAGAGTAGTGGGATCAGGGAGGACGGGGAAGGTAAATGAAGAGAGGAAGAGGGGAACTGCAGTTATAAAACTCGATGCATGTTCTACAAAATTAAGAAAATTGAGGGAAGGGGTGGAGTTGGGAAGGATGGGGAGAATGATAGAAGGGGTGACATGGATCAAAATTCACTGTATTGTTATACTACTTCATTGAATGGCAACTCCTTTTTACAGCTACTTAAAGATAAAAATAAAATAATACAAAAGAGAAAGGTTGCCAAGTAGGGATGGAGGCTGCTGCCACCCATGGTTGCGGTATAAGAATTGAAGATGTCCTTGTGATTGAAATTAGGAGTGTAGAAGCCATGAGTCAGTGAAAGAGAATAAAACACAAAGAAACACAAAGAAGGAAGCTGTATCTACCAGATTCCCCTCAATGGATGAATGGAACAAGAAAATATGGTCTAAATGGAGCAGAAAGAAAGGGAATCCATGGAAACCATAACCAATCAACTAAGTGATTTGAGAATAAACACTGAACACCAAATTAAGAAAGTAAAGAAGTTCATACAAGATCTAAAACAAAGTTGCAACAAAAAAAGAAGCCATCAAAGCCAACCAATTAGAAGGAAAGGAAATAAAAAACAAAGTAGAAAGTCTTGAAAGTAGGTTAGACCATGCAGAAGATCGAATCTCAGGGATTGAAGACAGCCTAGATATTATAGAGAAAGAACATACAACTATCCAAGACAAATCCAAGAAATATGATAGATCTATTCAACATTTAGAAGACACCACCAGGAGGCCTAATCTGAGGATAATGGGTGTAGAGGAGCACCTAGAGACAGAAGTTAATGTTAATGGTCTAGGAAATTTATTTAACAAATCCTAGCAGAGAACTTCCCAAACATGCAAAAAGATAGGCCTATTCAGATACAAGAAGCTTTTAGAACCCCAAATAGACCAGACCAAAACAAGATATCCCACTATCACATTATAATCCACACAGGATCAATTCAGAGCAAGGAAAGGATCCTTAAAGCTGTCAAGGAGAAAAGAACAATCACCTATAAAGGAAAACCAATTAGAATTGAAAGATTAAAAATTAGAGTTACATTTTACAATTGCTAACTGCTGATTTTGCTTTTGTAAACTTGCTTGTGCTAACACCAACCCCCTCCCTGGAAATAAGGAATTGGGTAGTCTCAGAGTCCAGATGTCGGCCCCAGGACAAGGTCAGTGGTAGTAGATAAAGAACAGACAGTAGTGTTCCTCAGTTCCCATTTAGAAATTCCCCAGACAGGACCTTGAGATAACGACTACCTGGCAGGACCAGCAAACTAGGCCATATGTCAACCAATCACAAGTCTGTAACTATGTGAACTCCCCTAACTCTTATTGTCCAAAGTAACCACTCCCCCTTGAGTCCCCCCCACGCCAGTCATTTTACACAGAGTGTTACAAAATTTCCCGTGGCAAAGTAATTGTTGGTGTATATGGTGACCTTTAAACGGACCAATCACAGGATGCTTTGTGTTATGCGTTAATCTTGTGGGTTTTGCCTTTATTTATTTATTTTTTAATTTAATTTTATTTTATTTGTGAACATACTGTACAGAGGGGTTACAATTACATGGGCAGGATAATGCGTACATTTCTTACCAAGCATTGCAACCTCCT
>NW_012267235.1:14158561-14179432 GCF_000151885.1 Dipodomys ordii | reverse complement strand
CCCCGCACCGACATTGTAAAGCTCGTTTTGGACATGACGACTTGTACTTCTCATTGTTGCAACAGGTCCACCTGTATCCTTAAACAACTGGTTTTTGCTCGGGGCTCTCTCCCTTCCCGAGGCAGGGAGTCCATTTGCGCAAACACCAAATAAACTCCTCTTGCTTGTTGCATCTCCCGGCCTGGAGTCTGAGTTTTTGGGGCGCCCTCCCATTGACGAAAGTATCCTAGGGGACTAGGGTCTTTCAGAATCACCTCAGATTTCTCAGCAGAGACAATCAAAGCAAGAAGAGCCTGGAATGATGTATTCCATGCCCTAAAGACAAACAACTATCAACCAAGAATACTATACCCTGCTAACCTCTCCTTCATAACTGAAGATCAAATAAAAACCTTCCATAGTGGGCTGGGAAGGTGATTCAGTGGTAGAGCGCTTGCATTGCATGTTTGAGGCCCTGGGTTCGATTCCTCAGCACCACATAAGCAAAAAGAAAAAAGCCGGAAGTGGTGATGTGGCTCAAGTGGTAGAGTGCTAGCCTTGAGCTGAAGAGTTGAGGGACAGCACCCAGGCCCAGAGTTCAGGCCCCATGACCGGATCCCAAAAAAATAACAAAAAACAAAAAAACACACTTTTCATAGCAAAGAAAAACTGAAACAATATATCTCCACCAAACCAGCCCTACCAAAGATACTTGAAAATGTCCTACACATAGAAAACCAAGCAGATCTCAGTAAAGGCCAAGAAACTGCACCCAAACTAAGAATCCAAGAACCATAGGGAGAACTCAGTTGTCGCAGTCCCCAAGAAGGTGGATAACATGGCAAGAACTGCCAAACACTCAGTCCTAACTCTCAACACTAACAGACTTAACTCTCCAATTAAATGACATAGACTATCTAGTTAGATTAAAAAGCAAGATAGTTCTATCTGCTGCCTTCAAGAGTCACACCTTGCCCATAAAAACAAATATATTTTGAAAGTGAAAGACTAGAATAAAATCTACCAAGGAAATGGCCCCCATAAACAGGCGGGAATTGCATCCTAACACCAAATTAAGATTAGTGAGAAGAGATAAAGAGGATCACTGCATACTAATTAAGGGATTTCTCCTTCAGGAGGATATTACAATTCTAAATATCTATTCACCAAACAACAGAACACCCAAATTTATCCAAAAAACACTACTTTCCCTCAAATCTCACATAGATCCAAAGACATTAATTGTTGGGGACTTTAACAAACAGTATATCCCAACTAGATAGATCAACTCTGCAAAAACTCAACAGAGAAACTACAGATCTAAACAAGTGCATAGATCAACTAGATTTGACAGACATCTACTGAATATTTCACCCAGCAGCATCAGAATACATGTTTTTCTCAGCAGCACATGGAATATTTTCCAAAATAGACCACATTTCAGGTCACAAAGAAAACTTGTCCAAATTCAGAAACATTGAAATTATGCCCTGCATTCTCTCAGACTCCAAGGGAATAAAACTGGAACTCAATACCAACAGCCACCAAAGAGAATCCTGTAACACATGGAGGCTGAACAAACACACTGCTGAATCACCAGTGTGTCATGGAAGAGATTAGAAATGAAATTCAAATGTTCATGATATTCAACCAAAATGAACACACAAATTACCAGCTCCTCTGGGGACACAGCAAAGACAGTACTCAGAGGCAAATTTATAGCTCTGAGTTCCTACATCAACAAATTGTAGAGATCTGAAACCAACAATTTAATGAGACATCTAAACCACTTTGAAAAAGAGCAGCAAGCTGAACCCCAATAATAAATAATTTAAAATAATTAAAATTAAATCAGAATTAAATGAATTAGAATCCAAAAAAAACATAGAAAGAGTCAACAAAACAAAGAGTTGGTTCTTTGAAAAAACTAACAAAATTGACAGACCCTTCACAAATCTTATCAGAAAAAGAAGATAATACGCTCAAATAAACAGTCAGAGATAAGAATGGAAACATCACCACAGAAACAACCAAGATTCAGAGCATTATAAGGGAATACTTCTCAAACCTTTATGTTAATAAGTTTGAGAACCTGGAAGAAATGGATGATTTCCTAGCAAATATCGATAAACCAAACTAAACCAAGATGAGTTAAACCATCTTAACAGGCCCATATCAAGCATTGAAATAGAAAGAGCAATAAAACATCTCCCATCTAAGAAAAGCCCAGGACTGGATAGATTTACAGCTAAATTCTACAAGGCCTTCAAAGCAGAACTCACACCAATACTCCTCTAACTCTTGAAATTGAAAGAGAAAGTTCACTACCAAACTATTTCTATGAAGCCATCATAACCCTCATCCCCAAACCAGGCAGGGACTCATCAAAGAAAGAGAACTATAGACTCATTTATTTGATGAACATCAATGCAAAACTTCTCAACGAAATTTTGGCCAATCGACTTCAACACCTCATCAAAAAAATCATACACTACAATCAAACAGGATTCATTTCAGGGATGCAAAGCTGGTTCCATATAGGCAAATCAATTAATATAATTCATCACATCAACAAGAGCAAGGATAAGAACCATATGGTTATCTCAATAGATGCAGAAAAAGCATTTGACAAGATCCAACACCCCTTTATGATGAAGGCTCTAGACAAACTTGGAATCCATGGAACATTCCTCAATACAATAAAGGCTGTATATGACAAACCTACAGCCAGCATTATACTCAATGGTGAAAAACTAAAGCCATTTCCTCGAAACTCAGGAATGAGACAGGGATGCCCACTCTCTCTACTTCTCTTCAATTCAGTATTAGATGCTTAGCTACAGCAATAAGACAAGATGCAAACATAAAGGGGATCCAAATAGGGAAAGATAAAGTAAAACTCTCTCTTTGCATATGACATGATCTGTATTTAAAGAATCACATGGTCTCCACTCCAAAATTACTTGAGCTGATTGAAAATTTTGGCAAAGTAGCAGGCTATAAAATTAATCCTCAAAAATCAATGGCTTTTCTGTATGCCAATGAGAAGGGCGCAGCTGAAATCAGGAAAGCAACTCCATTCGTAATAGCCTGACAAAAAGTAAAATAACTAGGAATTAACTTTACCAAAGTAGTGAAGGACCTCTATAATGAAAACCTTAAAATACTGAAAAAGGAAATCAAAACAGAACTTAGAAAGTGGAAAAACCTCCCATACTCCTGGATTGAAAGGATAAACATCGTGAAAATGACAATACTTCCCAAGGCTATCTACAAATTCAATGTGATGCTGATCAATATTCCAACCTCATTCTTCAAGGAAATAGAGGAGGCAATCCAAAAATTCATATGGAACAATAAAGGACCCCAAATAGCAAAAATGATCATTAACAAAAAGAACAATGCTGGAGAAATATCAATACCAAATTTCAAACTCTACTACAAAGTCATCGTAATCAAACCATCTTGGTACTGGCACAAGAATAGACCTGAGGACCAATGGAATAGAATTGAAAACCCAGAAATAAACCCATGGACCTATAGTCATCTAATCTTTGATAAGGGAGCAAAAAAAAAATAGAATGGAAGAAAGACAGCCTGTTCAGTATATGTTGCTGGCAAAATTGGTTACTCACCAGTTGAAAACTAAAGCTAGATCCTTATATATCACCCTGCACCAGAATCAACTCCAAATGGATCAAAGCCCTAAAAGTCAAAGTAGACACCCTGCAAACATTACAGGAAGTAATAGGAGAAACCTTAGGTCTCCTTGGCACAGGCCAAAATTTTCTTAGTAGAGACCCAGAAACGCAACAAATCAAAGAAAGGTTGGACAAATAGAAATGCATGAACCTGCAGAGCTTCTGCATGGCAAAGGACATAGCCAGCAAGATCAATAGAAAGCCCATGGTTTGGGAGAAGACAAGGGTTTCATATCTAAAATATACTGGAACTCAAAACATTAAATCCTCAAATAACAAATCCTCAAAGAAACAACTGCCCGATAAATAAGTGGGCTAAAGACTTAAAGAGAGACTTCTCTGAAGAGGAAATAAGAATGGCCAATAGACACATGAAAAAATGCTCAACCTCTCTAGCCATAAAAGAAATGCAAACCAAACAACATTGAGATTCCACCTCACCCCAGTTAGAGTGGCTATAATCAAGAACTCTAACAATAACAGATGCTGGAAGGTATGTGGACAGAAGGAAACCTTACTGCATTGTTGGTGGGAGTGTAAAACTTGTTCAACCACTTTGGAAAGTAGGATGGAGGTTCCTCAAAAGACTCCACAAGAGCTCCCTTATGACCCAGCAATCCTACTTTTGGGCATTTATCCAAATGATCACAAACTAGACCATACTAAAGTTACCAGCACAACTATGTTTATTGCAGCATTATTTACCATAGCTAAGATATGGAACCAACCAAGATGCCCCTCAGTAGATGAATAGATCAAGAAAATGTGGTATATATACACAATAGAATTCTATGCCTCCATCAGAAAGAATGACATTGCCCCATTTGTTAGGAAATGGAAAGACTTGGAAAAAATTATATTAAGTGAAGTAAGCCAGGCCCAAAGAAACATAGGTCCCATGGTTTCCCTTATTTGCAATAACTAGTATATGTCTGAGGCAAGCAGAAAAGGTCAGATAAATTGATGTTAGGTGAAATGACCTGAAGATAAGGACTCAAATGTTTTTTCTTTCATGCTACTGTTTCTAACATATTTATAACATGATTTTTTTTGCTTTGTATGTCCCTCCCCCACGGTATAACCCCTGTTTTCACTGTATTTGATGTTGATGTAATTAGTGGAGGGGAAGGGAAAACAGAAAGTTTAAATAGGGATACAGGTGGACCCATGGCAACAATGAGATATACAAGAGGTTATGTTGAAAAACGAACTTTACAACACTGGTGCGGGGTGAGGGGGGTGAGGGGAGGTAGATGGGAAGGGATGGGAAGGGGAAACAAAGGAGGAGGCAACAATGCTTTATTAGAAATGTACTCATTACTTGCTCATGTAATTGTAACCCCTCTGCACAGTATTTTCAAAATAAATTTTAAAAACTCAGATAATTAATAAATTTGAATAAAATAAAAGATGATGTTAAGCAAAATGAATCCCCAGATAGGGACACATGTGGTTTTCTCTTCCTTGCTATTGTTTCTAACATATTTATAAGGTACCATGTGATTTATTTTGTTGCTTTGTATTTCCCTCCCCCATGGTATAACCTCTGTTTTCACTGTAATTGATGTAGGTATAATTTCGGGAGGGGAAGGAAAAAAACAAAATGTTTAAATAGGGATACAGATTGACCCATTGCAACAATGAGATGTACAAGATGCTATGTCAAAAAATGAACTTTACAATTTAGTGGGATTGGGGGGTAAGGGGAGTTGGGGAGGTGTAGTTGAGGAGATGGGAGGGAAGGGATAGTAGGGGAAAAACAAAGGAGGAGGCAACAATGCTGGATAAGAAATATACTCATTACCTTGATCATGTAATTGTAACCCCTCTGTACAGTATTTTCACAATAAAAAACTCATTAAGTAAAGAAATCCTGGTCTATATACACAATGGAGCTCTATCCATCCATAGAAAGAATGATATTTTGCCAGTCTAAGGAAATGGAAAGACTTGGAAAAAATGATATTAAGTGAAGTAAGCCAGACACAGAGAAACATAGGCTGCATGTTTTCCCTTATTTGTGGTAACTAGAATGTGCCTATAAATGTACAATTAAACATACTATATCATGAAGGACAAAAACAAAAACCAAAATACTCTGGGACATGAAAAATTATACAGGTCTCTAGGCCTTCACACAGTGAAACCAAAGGAGGATATTCTTAGGAAAGGATCACAAAAGGCCAATAGCTATATATATCTGATCACATAAAATAATACTTATTGAAATGGACTTTAGGAAATGTAAACAGATGGGTTTTTAATATATATTTTTATTGTAAAGATACTGTTCAGAAGGGTTACATTTACTTGAGTAAGGTAATGAATCTATTTTCTATTGAGCATTGTTACCCCCTCCTTTGTTTTTCCCCTACCATCCATTCCCTCTCCACCTCCCCAACTCCTCCCACCCCTGCCCCCATAGTGTCTTGTACATAGTGTCAACATAGCGTCTTGTACATCTCCTTGTTACAATGGGTCAACCTTATCCTTATCCTTATTTCAGCATCTGTATCCTTATTTGAGCATTTTGTTATTTCCCTCCCCCCCCCAAAGAACATTGTTCAAAAAAGATATATACTCTTCATCCGACTAGCAACTTTAACCCCTCTGCACATATCTTTGTGATAACAAGAGATAAGTTTAAAAAAATTAAATAGAGACAATACTAGAGAAGAAGGAGGAAGCGGAGGACAATGATGACAACAATGATGACGACGAAGGCCTTCTAATACAACAAGAGCAAGAGTGGGAGGGAACAGTGTCCTTCACATCCACATAATGAGCTCCTGTCCTTGACTTCCCACAAGGGGATGGGGTGGGGGTCTTTGTCCTTCTTACAACAACAAAACAACCTGCCAAACATTGGAAATAATCTAAATTCCTATACATAAAGCTCATATGAGGTTATTCTGGCTCAACTTAAGGAAGACTCTTTTAACAATGTGAGAAGTTCCCTTGTGGAACAAAGTTCCTGGACAAGAGAATGAGCCTCCATTTCTACACTGGAGGGACTTCCAAAGAGGGCAGGCAGCCATCCTACATCAGAAGTGAGGTAGAAGATGATCCTGTACATGACCTGACAGAGACAACAGCCCAGATGACATCTTCAATCCTTTCCCTGACTCTGAACTGAGATCCAGAAAACCAGGGTCTCTGTGCTGACTCTCAGACCATGCTGCCATGTGATCCCCATACAAGCCCTTGCCTTCAGTCTAGCACTTGTTTTTCTCATCTGTATAGAATGTCATGCTTGTGAAATATTCACAAGAGAGGACATTGATCTGATGGATGTCAAAATCAGGAGCCCATGTAATTGCCAGCAGGTAAGAATGTAAGAAAGTCTGTGAAGACCAAATCAAAACACCTTGCTTAGAAGTCTAGAAACCTAGCTATGTGATCCCAGCATGCTGAGAAGCATCAACAGACCTAGAACAGAACTTGGAAAAAACATTCAACTCTAAGTCTATTGAACTAAATGCATGATGTGCTAACCAAGAAAACAGAATGAATCTGGGGATTTCATCAATAGAAACACTGCATCAGAGTATGTCTTGTTTGCACCATCCCAGATTTACCTGAAGTACTAGATCCCCCATGCACTCAAAGGGGAATGGGAAAACTAGAATTGACCAAATGAAGACTGATCTGCATCTACATCTAAATCTGAGGCTATAGATACTGCAGGGCCTGGATGAAAACGATGATCACAGCTAGCACTCACTGAGTTCCCATTGAATGCTAAATAATCAAGGAATATTCCATCCTTACAACAGGCCAAGAGGCAAGTATCATCATCTCTCGTTTACAGTAAAGGAGACTGAGGCTTGGATATGCTAAGTGACTGGCTGATAGAGCTATGGGAAACAGTCACCATGAACTGACTCCATAGCAGATGCTCTAGGACTGTTGAAGTTAGCAGAGATTTCATGAAAATGACAGATGCATCATCTGAGATCATGTTAATGATGAGAAGATGATTCTTCATGGCACTAGAAGGAGCTGGACCCCATTCAGAGGGTTTTAGGCATGCCAACAAACCTCAGCCTTCTGTAACAGTGGCTGTGATTGTTATTCCAGGGTACATCAGGGGAAACAGAAGCATGGATAACTGAATTCACATGTTCAGGTTCCCTGGCTTGCCCTTAGCTGCTGTACTTCCTGGCTTCCCTTTGAACAAGATTCAAAAGGTTCTATCTGTGTGGCTTCCTGTGTCAGCAAGTGTTCATAGCCCACAGAGGAGGCTCAGAGACAAACCCAATTTCCCTGTATCTCAGCCACATTCTTGCCAAAGTCACTATTTGGTAGAGGAATCCCTTGGTTCCTGGAGTAGCAGGTTCTGTCCTTCTCAAGTTCCAATCTCATTAGAAAGACACACTAATTCTCTGGCACAGTGGCCAATGACCTTGCATAGGAGCCAGGGCCACACTCACTCACCTCTCCCAAAGCCCAGAGCTCTGAAAGCCGGTTCTGCCTCTCTGAATGACTTCACTCTAGTGTGACAAGGGCAGCTATTTTGGGTGAGAAATGGGGCAGGCGGAAAGAATTTCATTCAAGCAATTAAAGAATCACTGCATTTTTCATGATTAACTTCATGTTCACAGATTGAATGCAAAAAGCTGTTAGCAGAGTATTTCCATTTCTGTACCTGACATGAGCAATGGGAATATTTGTTCTGCCCGGGAGGATTACACCTTCCATTAATCTCCGTTTTATTGAAAGTTTAAATAACAGACAGACACAATGTGATCAATTAGCAGTGTAATTCCAAGGAGATGTCATAGTAAAATTAAATCTTGAGCACATTCACGGCAGAGATGCCTGCGAGTTTTCTCTAGTTCCCCTTCACCATCACAGTGTGTATATTTTAATTGAAAGTTTATTCTGCTATGTGCCTCGTCTACTAAATGTTAATTTAATATTGTAATGAGGAGGGTGTTTCACAGGAGCTCTTCATAGGCAACTCGACGAGGTTTCACAAATTAAAGAAACATGTGAATCACTGGTACTTTCCAGCAGTCATAAGAAGAAAGGAGAACCCCTCCAAAAAAAATCTTTTCTGGGGAACCAGCCCCCTCCAGGGCCTTCACATTTAGCACCTGTAGCAGCTGAGCAAAAGTGTGGCCACACCAGAAAAGCAGCAAAGATCGAAAGAGACCAGGATCCCAGGCTAGACCCCATAGAAGAACAATAAGGAAAACAAGTATGGCATGTCTTCTCCATTCTAGGATCCATCTGGTGACCCCTATTGGTACAAGACAGTAGAAAGCTAGCCAGAAAAGTTAAAAAAAATGTCTCTAGTAGTCCCAGCCCAACTATGCAGCACAGAATATGGATGGCATGTCTATGAGCAAGAGGCAATAGTTTAGATATTAACAGAACATTTGGGAGTACCACTGTGCCTCGCTGACCTTTAACTTCTTCAATCAGAAAATAGGGCCAGTGGGATCCAATGCTCAGAGTCCGATTTGCAAGTCTTTCATTCAGGGTGGCAAAATATAATATAGTATATCATGTTGATATTTCAGAAGCAAAATATAATATTATATATCATGTTGACATTTCATAAGGGCTTTGGATGGGTTGGAGGTTGTGTGAATTTCATTTCAACTGATGAAGATGTGGAGGGATGAGGCCTCTATGTCCCCTAACAGAAGAAGCAATGCTGTGATGGAGATTCACCTGCCCCGCCTTACCACAGCCAGAACTGAGGCATCCCACAAATTACTGCACAGCAGCCTTGAACTCAGACTCTACCAGGTGGTATCTAACCTACTTCTGCAGCCTAGCCTGTAGAGCACCTAGCTTCTGGCACACACTCAACAGAAATGGATTTGAAATGGAGGAAATAAAAAAAACGGTATGCATTGTGCACACTAGCAGCAACTACTGGTGGAAAGTAGTATTACAACTCAGCTGTGTTAGTGCTCCAAATGATGGCTCTAACTACTGCCAAGAATTTCCCTGAAAGGGAGGGAGGGGGGTGGGGAGGGGTAGAGAATCAGACACGAAAAAATGATGCTCATGATTCGAAAAACTAAATGATACAGGAGAGGAAAGAAATGTAGTCTCTCTAATTTTTTTCTCCTATTCTTTTTTATGGCTTTAAGTTTATCCATAATTTCTATTTAATTCTATCTACATGATACACTAATTAAAATATATTATTAAAGGATGTAGCTCAGTGGTAGAACACTAGTCTAGCATGTGTAAGGGCCTAGGTTTCATTTCAGCAACAAAAAATATAAATCAGTAAGGCATACTCTATTCACCTTAATCTCTTTTTTATTATTAATAAGTGTTTTTTAATTGTGAAAATACCATATAGAGGGGTTACAATTACACGAGCAAGGAAATGAGTACATTTCTTATCAAGCATTATTGCATCCTTCTTTGTTTCCCCTTACCATCCCCTTACCATCTGTCCCCCCCACCCCCTGCAAAAGTTGTAAAGTTCGTTTTTTGACATAGCATCTTGTACATGTCATTGTTGCAATGGGTCCACCTGTATCCCTATTTAAACCATTTCTTTTTTTCCCCTCTGCTACCCTCCCCAAATTATACCAAATTATACCAGCATCAAATACAGTGAAAACAGGGGTATACCATGGGGGAGAGACATACAAAGCAACAAAAAAAATCACCTTATAAATATGTTAGAAACAATAGCAAGAAAGAAAAACCATTTGAGTCCTTATCTTGGGGTTCATTTCACCTAACATCAACTTATCTGACCTTTTCTGCTTGTCTCAGACATTTACAGTTATTACAAATAAGGGAAACCATGGGACCTATGTTTCTTTTCTCCTATTCTATGCTTTGTTTACTCCATTCTGGCCCCAGTGCCTTCTTGCTCTTGTTCAACTGTATTAACAAGATCTCACCTGAGTCCTTTGTCCTTGCTTTTCTCTTTATCTAAAATGTTCTTTAATGTATCCTCCTGGCTTGCCTCATGGTCCCTACTCAAATGTCTTCCCCTCCAACGTGACCTCTCTGACCATGGCATTTAAAATAGCAATAATTCCTGTCACTCTTGCTCCACTTTTTGTCACAGCACTTATTGCCTGCCATTATCTTATATATCTATTCATTCTTTTGTCTGTATCTTCTGAATACAAATTCCCTGAGGGTACATGTCTTTGTTGTCCTCTATTATATCCCCAGCACCTAATGTAATATAATAGTCACTCAAAAAGCATGTGTTGAATTACTAGAGGGAAATATGTGATGTGACTCAGTAAGAGGACTCTGAAGGTGATCCCTGCATTTCCTAATAAGTTGGGCTGGGGAGATATTGCTCAGCTGAGCCTTGGGGGGCGGGAAATAAAAAAACCTCATGATAAAAAAAGTCCACAGACTGTAAATTAGGGATTTGACAGAGCAATGGATTCTGATCTTGTCCTTCTGGCCCCAGCTCAGTGGTGAAAGAGTATGCCAGGCTCTCCTGTCAAGGCAAGAGAACAGCAAATAGGTCATCGGTATGTTCTCAGGTCTCGGGCATCCATGGCCACGTGACCTGAGAACTCAGAAGCCATTTATGAAGAATCGCTCAGTGCCACACATTCATTACCCTGCAACCATTCCCACATTGTGTCCAAATAGGAATAGTTCTTAACTGCCCATGATAACATATTCCTCTGACTTAACCATTGAACTTAATTGAGAATAAGGGTTCACATTACAGAAATCAGATCTGCTAAGATAGATCTCATTCCATAATGCAGTGACCCTCCTGAATTTGCTGTCATGGGTCCTAACCAGTCTAGTCTACATCATTTCAGACAACTAAAGCACAAACAGTCACATGGGAACAGGGACAGGGTTTGGTTTTGGTTGTACTTTGTTTTTTAATGGTAAAAGCTGAGTGTACATGGAAGCTAACAAGGTTTCTTCTCAGCTAGGATTGATACTATGCTCGTAAGAAACAAAAAAGTCACTGAAAGATATAGCACTTCCTTTTATAAAACTTAGTCCAGGTTGACCAAGTCACAGCCAAGTTTACCATAATTATCAGATTTTGGCCTCAGTCTTCTGATGGAGCCTGCAGAATCTTTACCTGTAGCCTCAGATTCTACACCCCAGGGACCTAAGAGGGAAGACAGAAGAGAGACAGAGTAGCTTCTTTTAATTCCTGTCTGTCGCTTCTCTCCAAACAGATGTTGCTGCATCTTGGGCATGATATGCCTTCCACCTCTCTGGCCCAAGAAATTTCTGGATCTTCTTTAATTCATTTAGTCTCTACAAGCATCTTTCCCCAGAATTTTTATCCTGAGCAGGTGAATCTGTTTCCCACTCATACCTCCCCTCATCTTCTCTCACCTTTCAGGGTTCACACACTTGCTATCTCTTTCTTTCTTTTCTTATTTTTTTATGTGCCAGTCCTGGGTTTGACCTCAGGGCCTGGGCACTGTCCCTGGGATTTTTTGCTAGCTAGCATTCTACTGCTGGAGCCACAACTCCCCTTCTTGCTTGTTGCTGGCTAATTGGAGATAAGTGCCTCATGAACTTTCCTGCCTGGGCTAACTTTGAACTCCAATCCTCAGATCTCAGACTTCTGAACCCTATGATTACAAGCACGAGCCAACATTACCATTTCTTAATTCCACTCTTCTTTGTGCCAAGAACTTCTCAAGGCCAAAGTAACCCATGCCCAGCCCACCACCAGAGGCACAAAACAATGCCTACAACGGGGCACAGGGAACAGAAGCCCCATAATCCAAGTCCCAGCAGGATGCAGCATTCTGCAGAAATAATGCACAGAAAGAGACTCAAATCAAATACTGGGTTCTCTCCCCACATAATAGGTGGGAATGATAAAGCACTCCACATCTAACCACAGTAGGAGGGATTGCCCCCCATAGGCCAATAGGGGCAGAGAGAGGAAATAAGGAGACTGTGGCCTAGAAAAGAGCCACAGTGCCATTGAAAAAGAACTCCAGATAGGACATGGAAGGGTCTAGAATCTTCCAGAAGCATGGCTAAGTGCTGGGGGGACCTGAAGATAGCATACCTCAATCAATCAATCTCTCTCCTCGCATTGGTTTCTTTTCCCCAGGTATCTCTTGCAGGTCAAACTCAATAGATAGTTGTTCAGTTACTCAGGAGGGAATGGATTAGGGCATTGGTGGGGGTGCACAGGGAATAGCAGGCATGCGCAGTTCTGAAGAGCACCTGCTCTACAGCCCGCCTCACTCTCTCCCCAGCCTTGTGAGCCCACACACAGCTCGCCACACCTGGTCCTCCACACGCAATCTCTGTCCATCTATTCCACTCTGTCTGAAAGGCTGCAGGCAAACCTGCAAAGGCAGACTGTTGCCAACCTTTCCTATTTCCTGCTATCTCCTTTCTATTCCCTTGCAACAAACACACCTCTGATTCCCTCAAATATATATATTGCTTTGGTGGTCAGGCAAAGGAACAAATGAGAAACACACAAGACCCTCTCCTAAAATCCAAAATCAAATAACCAGATAGGCAAAAGACTCTACAATGTGCCCTCTGCAAGGCAGCCCGGTCTGTGGGATTACAAGGTGACTCCATGAGGCAGTAAGTAAGGTGAGCTCAGCTTCTGGCTTCCTTTAGTGGGGTTATCTACCACCACCACCACCTCCTCCTGCTTACAAGCTGTTCAAATACGATTCTTCTAAAAATATCCATGAAAGGAATAATAAAACTGGAAGAAATTGGGTTTGAGATGAACCCAGCAAGTGAAGGTTTATTAAACACTCATGCTCTATGAACATGTACCTGTTAGGTTTTTAAAAAGAGGTAGCTGAGTAAGAACAGCACCATGCACGTGGTATTCAGGTAAGGGTTAGGTTTATTTAGTAGACCTGTTGGGACCAGGCAAGGTTGTCACTCCACGCGGCTGGCAAAAAGGGAGCATCTGGCCCTGGGTTAGGCCTTATATAGGGTAGGGGCAGGGAAAGGTGTGTCCAGGTAAAGGGAATTGGGACCAGGTAAGAGATGGGACCAGGTGGGAGAAAGGTGTGGCTACATCAGATTAAGATGAGACCTCAGTGGATGCAGATGTGACCTCTTCCAGGTGTCCCAGTTGCCTAGGTAATGCAGGTACTGGGCGGGGTCTGCTCGACAACCAGGAATGGACCTTACAGTACCAAACCAGGCCAAGCTTTGTACACACATGATGACACCACCATTTTTATCACTTTGTCTCATTCCCAAGTTGAGCCCTAATTCCCCTCCCTGGCCCCATGATAATGCACATCTCTGTTGCTACGTCTGTCTTTCTGTAGGGTACTTATGAACCAGGGCAGCCTATAAAAAACAATGAGCTTTCTTGGACACTCCATAAATTCACAGCCCTGTCTGACAGCTAACAAGCTCTGTGGCCAGGAAGTGCAGCAGAGTGAAGGCCCAATTACACAGAGGAGAGCCTCCCACAAAAGGCTTAAATGTGCTAACAAGCCATCTCGGAAGGCCAGGGAGCCCTTAATGGCCTGCCTGCTGTCAGAGAGGCAGAAAAAGACTAGAAGTGAGCCAGACGCTCCACAGCTGTGACACAGTGGTGTTGATCACAAATCTCTCTTGTTCAGAATCAGACTTGATAAAAAAATAAAAATAAAAAAATAAGAGAAGAGGGAAAGTATGGGGGAGGGAATCACTTGGTAAAGGAGGAGAATCACAGCCATTGGGCAATGTTTGTTAAGCAGAGTTCTGGATGGCTGCCCACTCCCTCCTCAAATACTTTTTAGTGATTTTTCCATTCCCTGCAGACAACTACATCAACAACAACAACAGCAGATAGATTCTCCTGCACCCTTCTAAGATCCTGAATTAGACTCTTGGGGCTGGGCAGGGAATAGATCTGGGTGTTTAACAAGCTTTCCTGGGGATTCACTCATTCCTTTGCTCATTCATTCAATGAGCAAGTATTCATGGGGCAGTTTTTTTCTAGGCCCCATGCTGTGCTGGGAGCTGCAGAAGAGGTGAGCAAAAGGCATTTGCTTTCTATTCCCCTTGCAGCACAGATATCAAACAATTGCACACTTCATTACCAGCTTCAGGTATGGCTGGCAGCCTGCTCATGGTCCACCTTGTGGTGTGGTGACTGACTTGTTGTGACCCTGGAGTCAAAGTTAGCCTTCTCCTGATTCTGCCTCTGACCTTGTGGCCCTGGGCAAGTTATTGGATGCATCTCAAAATGTTGGTTTCTTTGGCCATAAAATAGGCTAATCATGCCTTCCCCATGCTGCTGAAATGACTGTGGTAATCCATATCTGTGCTTTGCAACTGTGTGATAAATGGTGGGGAAGGGAGACGGGGCCATGGTGGCAGGACTAGCATTTGTGGTAATGCCATGTGGCATTAGTAGATGTCACAGTAACGTTTTAGTGGCATTGAACTAAGCTTTCATAATTCCTCTTGGTTGTATTCTACATACCACTGATGTGAGGACAAAGTTCATTAGGTACTATAATCTCTTCCTTCCTTGCTTAGAAGTAGCCCCCTAAACCTAAACAATGCCCATCACTGTTTAATCTCATGACCATGGTAACTCAGTTCTCCTGGGAATTCAATCATGAAATACAGAGAAGCCACATCCTGAGAGGTCAAATCAGGAGTCTTTATTAGAAAGCCAGTGACTGCAGGTAGACACATGTCCCCAGAAAATGTGCTGCCTTGAATACACTTACTACTGTTAGAAAACTGAACCATGAGGGTAGCAGAGTAAACAAAGAACAGACAAACAATCCCAACAAACCTGTTCCACTGTAATGGAGAGCTCAAGAGAGATGCATGGTGACCTGAGGAGAGTCAGGAGACACAAGGGGAGGTATAAAAAAGGTGGCTGAGTTGGTCGGGACCTAAATAGGGTCATGGTCCCAGGGAGGTCCAGTTCATGGTATAGGACTGGCAGGTCCAGTAACCTATTGTCCCAGTCCCCACCCCTACCTCTAGGAATTCAGGCATGCCCAGCACCTGCTTCATCCACCAAGAAGACAAGATGGCTCCACTTAGACCCAATTTCCTATCATGCACCACATTACCAAGATGGCATCAGTTAGACCTAGTATCCTTATTTCGTGTGAGCAGTGGTCTCCTCATCCAGAGAATAAAAGAAGTAGACTGAGGGATGCTTGAGCCTCCCCCCACCCCATGTGAAGATCAGTCACTTATTTTACCAGATAGATCATTTTAAATTTAAGAATAAGAATTTTGAGCCAAGAACCAGTGGCCCATGGCTATAACTCTAACTACTCAAGAGGCTAAGATTTAAGGATCAAAGTTTGAAGCCGACCCACGCAGAAAAGTCCCTGAGATTTTCTTCCAATTAACTAGCAAAAAGCTGAAAGTAGAGGTGTGTGATACAGTGCCAGCCTTATACAAAAAAAAAAAGGCAAGTGAGAATGCAAGGTCCTGAGTTCAAGCCCCAACACACACACACACACACAGAATGACATTTAGTGTTAAAAGTATAGGGAAAACATTGGCTCAGAATAAAAAGACAGTTTTATCCTAAAACACACATGGAAAAAATGTTCACACTTATAGCATGGACACATGGTTCCATTTGGACTGGCTGGGGGAAGCTGCCCACATAGTTTCGGTCCAAAGCCCCACATTCAGGATTGATCACTTCATCCAATGATGATGATGAAGACAGTGAGAAGGACATTAATTACAGTAAAAACGTTACATTACACTTGCCATATCCTAGGTCATATTCTAAGCACTTTCCATCTGTGTGTGTGTGTGTGTGTGTGTGTGTGTGTACATTTTTGTATGTTACCACAACACCATGAACTAGAACCGTGAGCAGCTCGATTTTTTCCAGGTAAAGTGAGTTGCCCAAGCCTCACTGGTAGAAAGCTGTGAGTTGGAATCAGAATGGGGGCCATTTGGGTTAAGTACCTCCGTTCTTAGCCACTCAACTCTGAAGATAGGGAACTGAGGTCCAGAGACAGAAAGAGACTACCCAAATTCATAAAGCCAGTAAATCTGACAAGGAATAACAATCTCTGCCTTCCCAGAGTCACATCATGGTTGTCTGAGAACCACCTTCTGTGAGAGCACTCTCAGCCCCCTTGGGAGCAGCAGATACTCCATTTGGCCCCTTAGAATGAATTTCTAACTTCTTTGAAAGAAGTCAGCTCCTAAGTGGGGATGCTCTGACAGTTCTCCTCTGCCAGATTCTTCCATCCAGCACCCAAGGCTGTCCAATGGCAGCACAGAGCTGCCAGTGGACTCCACCGGACCCTTGCTGCCTTTGCTTGTCCACCAAGTGGCCAAGTGAGTGAAGCCACAATGCCATGGGTTGAAGTTCCAGAAGAGAGAAACAATGTTCAATGGTTCAAATCACCAAAGGTCCAGTCACATGGGATCTCCACAGGTCCACATGGCAAATGACAGTCCAGCCTCATCTAGAAGTCCTGCTGAGGACTTGTTTCTACTTCTTTGTGTTGCCTCCGTTTCCTCTGCTTTTCTACCCTCTTGCCACCTCTTTGGTGATTTCTGAAGCTCTTCTTCTTTGGTTCTCTTCAGAATATGTCTCTCCTGTGTCATGTGACTTCTCACTCATGGACCTCAGACAGCAGATTCTTCTAATACACCATCTTGGCCCATCCATTTTGTCTCCTCTGGGCTTGAGTTCCTCAGCCAGCATTGATGGGGCTTTGGCTAGGTGTCAGAGACCCAGGGATACATCAGAGTGAGGCCCAGAGTTATTCTCAAGCCAATAACTCCCTCAACACCATATGGCAAGTATCACCTAAACAGATGATGGAGCACTGGCCAGCAGCATGGAAGCGCTAACCTCAATGTGGAGTCCTCAGGGCGGATGTGAAGGACGAGGGCCTGCTCAGCACAAGGCCAGGCCATTAGCAGCATGTCCCCTCGGAGTCTAGCAGAACCTGCTGAGCCACAGAACCTTCTGCACTTGAAGCAGGGTGGATTTCATGAGAACTCTCTCCCTCCCTCACAGGGTGGCCTGCTCCCACCTGTCACAGATGAGAGATAGAAGTCCCCAGCTGGGCTGTGGCAGGCCATCACTCTGAGGGTGCTTAATGGTGGAGAACAGTAAAGAGGCACAGATGGCTGGCCACAGGACCCACTCCCTCAGCTCAGGGCTTTCTTGCATTGTACTTAGATCCACAGAAGCATAAAACAAGCAATTTGGATCTGACCTCAGAGGTTATTCTTCTGTGCTGGGAAGTAGCGATCTGGCCCAGTAGAAATAACAATCCTTTAAATTTGCCTAATATTATATAGTTACACTCCATTTCTCTTGGCTGGTACCTGCAGACATAATCAGCGTTCATATTCACCCTAGTGATTGCCCAAAGTAACCCTCTGTGGACTTAGCATGAACCACACATCCAGCCACCAGCTGGGACTTTTCGCCCTCATCTTTTGATGCCTACATGGCCACTGCCTCTAGGTTTGAGATCTGGGAAAATGAATATTCCGGTCCTTGTGCAAGAGCACAAAGTGTCCTGAGTCACTGAAGGGAACCCGAGACAGTAAGCTAATAGGCAACCTTAATGAGCAGCTCACATAGCATCTTGCTCGGTGGAGCACAGCTGAGCTGGCAGGAAATGTCTCATCTGCAAACACAAACACAGTGTCCAGTGCAAAGCAGGCAGCACCAGAGACATGCTTGACTGAGAAAGAGAAAAATGACTGTGACAAGAAGGAGGGGAAAGATTCCACTTACCCCCACACCTGGCCATTCATCCTGTTTGCATAAATGGAACCCAGCCAGGCGTAGAGACCCAAGGAATCCCTTGGGGGAGGGATGAAAGGGGACTCCGGGATATTGGCTATGACGCAGCCCATGGAGTTTAGGATACATGGCGGATTAGAGTTTGCCTTTTGTGTGAGGCGAGAGGACAACAGGTTGGCTGAAGTGGCTGAAGCAGCAGTGTGGAAGTAAGGTGAGATGTCTCAAAGTACTCATAAAAGAAATTCCTCCAAGTGGGCTACCAGGAGAGGCAACCAAAGCCCATGAGACAACCTGAGTACATATGGCATCGGAGGACAAGGAAGATGTCATAAACTGTCCATGGAAAATGGACAAGAAAAATCCCAGAACTGAGATCCACTGAGTTATAGGTTTTAATTACCCACTTCTTATAATGAATGATTAGAATGATAGAATGATTAGAATGGCTATCACCCTATGGTATGTATATTTGGCTAACATGTCCCTTGACATTGAACTTGTCCAGTGTCTTGCTTTGACCAAAGAAATTCACTGGAAGGGAGCAGGAGGGAGAGCAAGGAAGGGCTGAAAATGATGCTGCACCATGGTCAGGCTTGCTGTCCTGTGCCCCAGTGATCTTCCTGCAAGTGAGCCTAGACCACAGAATGAATGTGGAAGGGCTATGACCCTAAATCCACAACCACAGGAAGACAGATCCACAACCTGAAAGAGAGCTATCAGCCCAGCACAGCCCACATCAGCCTAATTGCAGTCCACTCACAGATCTGTGTCCAGCCAAAGAGAACGTGGTTTTAAGCCAATGAATCTTAGAGCCCTTTGTTATACAGCATTATCCACGGAAAGGGGCCTAAAAAACTCAGGCGCACTAGTGAACAAAAAAATCAGCAATAATCTGCAGCTGACTCCAGAATAAATAATTGCCAGCTTCCCTGATCCAGTCCCTAAGACCATTGCTACTGTTTGCCTCTTCCCTTACCCTGGCCCACACCTTCTGATCCCAATCGGGTACCTCGTTAGCTGAAATTGAAGGGGAGCCTGGAGCACATTGTCAACTTGGTTAGGCTACAACACCCAAGCATGTGAAGAGGAATCAGTATGCTTCTGTGAAAGTATTTTGTAGACATGATCAAAGTTTATAACAAGTTGACTTTAGGTAAGAGAGATTATTGCAGATCATCGGAATGTGTGGGATACCATTAAATGAAAGGCTTAAGAGAAAAAGCAGAAGCTTCTCTGAAGAAGAAGAAGACATGGTCCCCATAGGAGGAAGTTTCAGCCCATGCCTGAGTTCCACACTCCCTTGCCAGACACATGGTCCTGCATGTTTCAAAGTTGCCTAGTCAGCACTTTCGATCATGTAAGCTAACTCCAATCAATAAATGCCTTAAAACATGACTCCCTTGGTTTTGTTTCTCTGGGTGAAGGCTAGCTATTCTTCCAGTGCCAGGAAGTGGGACAAATATAGCAGCAAACATAACAATGTAACAAATATTTCAACAAATGTTGAATTGATGTTGAAGCCAGCAATAGACAGAGGATGAAAGAATAGAGAAACATGATTGAAAAGGCCAAATTTGTCTTGAATATACAGCTAGAAGGAAAACATAGTGTTACAGACAATACCATGGAGAGTCTAAGGGAAAGTGAATAGCAGGATATTAAAATCTATATCACTTTAGCAAATATCTGAGTCATTGTGAACAGGCTGTTGGAAGAAATCTGAATGTTAAAGGTGCTGCTAGTGAGGTCTCAG
The DNA here is from genome assembly GCF_000151885.1 of Dipodomys ordii. NCBI lineage: Eukaryota > Metazoa > Chordata > Mammalia > Rodentia > Heteromyidae > Dipodomys > Dipodomys ordii. The sequence continues at coordinate 14,159,313 of NW_012267235.1, read as the reverse complement.
AAGGAAATGAGAAACATTGATATTGCAAGACACAGGAATGAATCTGTGTTGCATGGATACAGAAAACTAAATTTTATTTTACAGTTATAGAGACAACAGAACTTGTAAGCAATGAGCTCAGATGTTTAGCTGAGGAGATTTCCAAAGTAAAGGCTTGGAGGTGTGTCCTGGCCTCTTCTTGCTACTTATAGTCGAGTGCTAGAGGAAAGAGGTAAATTCCAAAAAAAAAAAAAGATCTAATGAGCAAAAGGATTAGGCAAGTCCCCAGTTTATGCATATTGAAAAAATATAATAAAATTAGAGGGTTTGTTATCAAAAAAAGTATGCAAGTGAAGAGGAAAATATGACACAATGGAAAAGGGATCAGAGTGGTATGGAACCACAGGCCACAGAATGCTAGCAGCCTCTAGAAATTGGAAGATGGTAAAGACACGGATGGATTCCACCTGAGAAACTTCCACAAGGAAGATAGGAATATAGTATTGACAGAAGGAAAATAAATCCAAAGCAGTAGTGTTGTTGCATAAGCATAAGTTTTTGATCATTTGTTAACAGCAACAGACAGGAAACTAATACAGGAGAAAGAGAGAGAGAGAAAGAGACAGACAGACAGACAGAGAAGGAGGAGAGCAAATATAACAATGTAACAAATATTTCAAAATTCATATGGAACAATAAAAGACCCCGAATAGCAAAAACACTCCTCAAAGGAAAGAACACTGCTGGAGGAATATCAATACCAAATTTCAAAC
>NW_012267235.1:14152445-14156916 GCF_000151885.1 Dipodomys ordii | reverse complement strand
TGCATTATCCTGCCCATGTAATTGTAACTCCTCTGTACAGTATGTTCACAAATTAAATTAAATTAAAAAAAAACAAATATTTCAACAAATGTTGACAGAGACAGAGGTGGGGAGCAAATCTTCCAATTCCCTTTTCTGATTGCAAACTTTGAATTTTGGAATCGTGAGTATTACCCCAGTCTGAACATTCACAACTACTGAACTGAGATAGTCCAGAAGCTAAGCTGACCACAGGGCCATGTTACGACCTAAGTGTGAGAAGCGATGTGTGGGGCCTCTAGATCTCCGCAGGAAGTGATTTCCCAGAGAGGGTTTAAGAGGCGACGTGGAGGGCAATTCAAGGGTATGCAGGATTCCTACTCATTCCTGAAATGGTGCTGCTTGGCCCTTGGCTGTGAAGTAGCAAAGGGTTTGATGCCAGTAGGAATGAGGATGATTCTGAAGGAAGGCGTTCTAGGACCCGCATTGTCCCAGCACCCACATCGTCCCAAGATCCACACCCCGAGCTCAGCATTGCTGAGGTGTCCTGGGCCATTCCATCACCATCACCTGAGGAGGTCCACGCTGGCAAAACCTAGGAGAAGGGAGACGGAGTCTCATCACAATGGCACTTCTGGACCATCTTCATGGATCCAGCCATGAACCCAGGGGTTCTTCCTACCTTAAAGCCTCCTCATCTTTCAACACAATGTCACTTTCTCTGAGCCTCTTGAGTTGTACTCCCATGGGAGGGATGAATCCCACCAACTCCATTCAGGGAATAAATGCTCCCTGATTTACACTCAATCCAGGTCTAGAGTCACATGTCAATTCATTAACTGTGAATAAAAAGAGACCTCAGGTACCCTCCTAAGCAGCCACAGACACTACATCCTGGGGCTCTCAGTGCGAACAGAACTGACTCAGTGTCTGAAGTCTGCCACTTCCTAAGTCCATGTCTTGAACAAAACATGGAAGTTCTCCAGCCTTGATTTCCTTCTTGCCAGGATCTGAATTCTCATTACCCTGGGTTGCAGTGCAGCTTAAAGGAATCTTGCTGAGGTGGAGAGTGGGTACCCCCACTCTCAGTAAACATACGCTAAAATAATAGTGGTAATAATTACTGAGATGAGCTGGACCCATGCTACCTACACTGGCCCATTTCTGGACATCTTTCACCAGCCTCTCTGCCACCACTTGCTCCTGCAGTGCCATCGGCTCTCAGCGCCACCACTGGCTCACACAACGTGGCTTCTGAAAGCCCGTGGCCATACGCAGAGAATGTGATTATGGCATTTAGCCCACATTTGCAGGCGCTTCCTCTCTTTAATCACTTTGAAAGTGTTTCCAATTCCTTTCCGACGTGACTGAAATCAAAGTGGCACCTGTGACAACGGAAAGCCTGGCTGCCAGAGCGAGGTGGAGCTGTAAAACAGTCAGGCTCCGATGGGGAGAATTATGTCTTTCTTAATTCCTTTTACCCTATAATTACCAGGCACCACCACGTGGCTTCACGGCAAAAAATAACTTGCCACATAAAGATGTCTGCAGAACTGGAGTCTGAAGCCTCACGGTAGACCCCATGGGAGGCCCATACTCCCTGCCCGTGTGTGCATGTCTGCACAGCTCCTCAGCCACCTTCCTCCCCAGATCCCACCCAGTCACCATGTCCCTGAGGCCACAGCTCTGTCCTCCTCCTATCTCTGCAGCACGTGACTAGTGATCACTCCTTTCTCACCCCCTTCTCCCTGCCTCCCTCCGCCCTCAGTCTGTGAGCCTCTCTACCTCCTCCCTCTGCAGCCCTGTCAGTCAGCATCTCTCTGCCTCCTCTCTCCCCTCTCTGTCTTTCCTTTTTATGCCACTTGCTTCTTGTCCATTCACTCCTTCATCCCCTCAATGCCAGGGATTCACACAGACCCAGTAGCCTAAAATCCCAGAGGTCATGTGTGGACTCCAGGGCTCCCAGGACTTCACACTGTGGATTTACCTGCAGCCCCCTACCCCAGCTATTCTGCTACCAGCAAACCACTTCTTCCTGCTTTCTCCCTCCAGTAATGACTCTGCTATCCTGGCTTGAAATCTCAAAAATGTCTCCTCCTTCTTCTCATTTTTCTCACATCAGGATCCAACCTGAAGCCACCCACACCAGAGCTATCAGTCTGGCTTAAAGGAAGTGGCAGGAGCCTCTGAGTCCTGGGAACTGAGTTCACATCCTGCTGTGAGTCTTCAGGTTACATGATTTTGGGGAAGTGACTTCAACATCATTATCAAAAGCAAAGCATTAGCTCACAGTGTGGATTTAGAGAGCCGACCTCAGCCTTCATTGCTTAGTAAATTTCCAACAAGTCCCAGAACCCTTCCTCTACTTCCTCCAAATCTCTTTTCTATCCATCAGTCATACCTCTACCAGAAAGCTCAGCCAAAATTCAGTTCTGAGCCTGTCACTTCCTAAATAGAACCCTTGGGGTTCACACACAGCTCTAGGAGAAGCATTCAGGCTTCTGCTGTGAATTCAATGGACTGTAAGGAACACTGACTTCTTGTGAGATCATCCAGGCCAATTTCTTTCTTTCTTTCTTTCTTTCTTTCTTTCTTTCTTTCTTTCTTTCTTTCTTTCTTTCTTTCTTTCTTTCTTCCTTCCTTCCTTCCTTTCTTCCTTTCTTTCTTGTTAGTCATGGGGCTTGAACTCTGGGCCTGGGTCCTATTAGCTCAAGGCAAGCTCTGTACCACTTGAGCCACAGTGCCCACTTCTGGTTTTCTGGTGGTTAACTTGACATAAAAGTTTCATGGACTTTCCTGCCCAGACTGGAGTAGCTAGGATTACAGTTATGAGCCAGCAGCGCCTGGCTAACCAGGCTAATTTTAAACCTTCATTCTTCCAATAAGTAGCAGTTGAGACTTCATTTCCTTCCTTTCTTTTTCTTTTTCTTTCTTCTTTGTGCTCTCATTGTCACTTCAACTCAAGGTCTCACACTCTCATTTGGCTTTTTCCACTCAAGGGCTGGAACTCTACCACTTGAGCCATACCTCCACTTCTGGCTTTTTGCTGATTATTTGGAGTTTCATGGACTTCTCTGGCTTCAAATTGTGGTCCTCAGAGATCTCAGCCTTCTGAGTAGCTAAAATTACAGGCATGAGCCAGCAGAGCCTGGCTTCTTTTCCTTTTTGATTATTATGTTTATTAGCATTTGGGGGGTGGATATTGTGACTTTACATACATGTCTACACGGTATCCCAGCATGTTACACCCCCTCAATCACTCTCCCTACAACAATCTCAACAGATTTATTGTTCTATCTTTATACATACAAACAAACTACCTGGACTCTGTTCTCATTCATCCTCTTGGCTAGCCCAACCCCCTCCTGGTGGGACCACCCACCCTCCACAGAGCAACAGTTTAGACCTTGAAACCTCAATCTGTTCAACTGTTTTATAGGAATAATAAGTCCTAGCTGAAAAGATTGTGATGGGAATTGGGTAAGCCGTGGACAGCCTTTGTAGGTGATTTGCATTCCCTCTTGAGCCCTCCCTTTGCTCTATCAACCCACAATCCCAACCTGATCATTCACAATTTTCCTGGCCTCTGTGTTTCTATTTCTCCACCTGCCTTTCAGTTTATACATCTTCCTTTTGATATAAAACAATGGTTTATACTGCCTGCCAACACATTGCAGGGCTGAGCTGGCAGATTAAGAACTCCACCGGATTGCCGACCACAGAGCCCAATGCTATTCCTGGCACAACATGAAACATTTCCACCTCACTGTGTCTGACCAGCTGGGAGTGGGGCACTGTGTTTTGTGAATTCCTTTCCTGCCCAATATGTTTTCTTTTGTAATCTTTAAGTGAAAGGTCTCAAGGAAGAAACAGCAAACACTGGCCTTGCTCTTAGTAGAGAGACTATGAGGGTTATAAAATCACACTGGTAAAATCCAACAGATACTAAATTCTGATCTCCTGCTTCCCTGAGAACTGGAAACAGCACAACAGTGGAAAAGGTTCAGGCCTGGATTAAAGACATCTCAGGATGGAGTCCTCAGAGAGGGAGCTCCCTGAATGCAAGAATTCCCATAAGCACCAGTGGTTCATACCTGTAATCACAGCTGAGACTGGGGAGATTGGGATTTGAGGCCAGCAGACAGAAAAGTTCATGAGGTGCTCCCTCATAAAGGCATGGTTGTATGCATCTTTTATCCTGGCTGCACCTGGAAGGCTAGAAGAGGTAGAAAAACCCAGCACAAAAAGAGGCTGGAACAGCAAAAACATAAAACCTCTTGTGTCCCTATCTTGGGGTTCATTTTGCTTAGCATCAGATTATATGGTCATATGTACATAGCCTTTGACCTCTTCTGCTTGTCCTAGACATATACTAGTTATTGTGGGAGAGAGGAGGGAAGAGTTGGGGATGTGGGAAGGAAAGGGATCGTAGGGGAAATATAAAGGAGGGTGTAACAGTGCTCGATAGGAAATGGACTCATTACCTTGCTCA
>NW_012267235.1:14147123-14152395 GCF_000151885.1 Dipodomys ordii | reverse complement strand
CGTGGTAAAGAATTGACAGGCATTCTCTGTATACTTTGCATATATATATATATATATATATATATATATATATATATATATATATATATATATTTAAAGAGGCTGGAGGCATGGTTCAGCCATAGTACAGTGCCTGCCCAGAAAACATAAGAACCTGAGTTCAAACCCCAGCACCACCACCAACAGTCAAAAGTCTGGTCAAAGACAATGTGCCAGTTGATTTTTATTTGATTAATCCACTAAGAAACATAAGTATGTATCTGTTTTCCCCTACAAAGCATCATAGTTTAATGCAATATACCCAAATTGTGGAAAGAAAATGCTTACTGCTCTGGCTTTTCTTTCTTGTAGGGAAAAAAAACCATCTTGATTGAAGAATATTTTAATCTAAAAATTGCTTGTGTTCATATGACGTGATGGTAGTATGGATTAATGGGGTGAAGTATGGTGAGTCAGTAGATATTGTGGGATGGACCAATCAGATTACTTAGCATTTCCATCTCCTCAACTCTATATTTCTTCATACTATTCATGGCATCCCAAGATTTGCTATGTATGGGCACTTGTCCAAAGCTGAACTTGGCTTTCGTCTGCACTTACCCCTTCTAATTGCCCTGAGCATTCTGAGCCCATTTCTTTCTGATCTCTCCCTCCTGCTGTCCACAAAGATTTGGTCCCCAGCTGCCCACAGCACCTTGCTCACGCCACAGCATTCCCTCTCCTCATTTCCATTGCACTTATAAAATCTTTTTTTTTTTTACTTTCTTTGTTTCTTTCATTCTTTCATTAGTTTATTCATTTGTTGGTTGTGGGACTTGAATTCAGGGCCTAGGTGCTTTCCCTGTTTTTCTTTTTGCTGTTGTTTCTTTGTTGTTGTTGTTTTTTTTTTGTTTTTTGCCTGTCCATCCTGGGGCTTAAACTCTGGTCCTGGGCACTATCCCTGAACTTCTTTCACTCAAGCTGAGTGCTCTACCACTTGAGCCACAATGCCACTTCTGGCTTTTTTGAGTAGTTCATTAGAAATAAGAATCTCAGACTTTCCCACTCAAGCTGGCTTTGAACTGTGATCCTCAGATCTCAGCCCCCTGAGTAACTAGGATTACACAAATGAATCATCACCTCTCTGCTCTTTGTTTCCCTTTTTTATTTTTCCTTTCTTTCTTTCTTTTTTCCTTTCTTTCTTTCTTTCATTTTCTCTTTCTTTCTCTTTTTTCTTTCTTTCTCTGTTTCTTTCTGTTCCTTTCTTTCTCTCTTTCTGTTTCTTCCTTCCTTCCTTCTTTTCTTCCTTTCTTTTGCCAGTTATTTGATTGTGGACCTTGAACTCAGGGCCTGGGCACTATCACTGAGCTTGCCTGCTCAAGGCTAGCACTCTACCACTTTGAGTCACAACTCCACTTCAATTGTTAAGTGGTTAATTGGAGATAAGAAGCTTCTGAACTTTCCTGCCTTAGATGGCTTCAAAACCAGATTCTTGGATCTCAGCAGCTTGAGTAGCTAGGATTACAAGCAGGAGCCACCAGCCACCCAGCAGACTCTTTTTAAACAATGGTAAAATATGCATTACAGTAACTGTTTCTTTTCATTTTATTATTAAGTAGTTGTACAAAGAGGTTACAAGTCAGGTTATGAGTACAGTGAACCTCAATCACTGTCACTTCTTTCAGTGTTCTCTTCCTTTCCCCCCTCCCATCCATGCCTTCAAGTTGTTCAACTTTTCCATACGCACATTGAATATAATAGCTGCATTTGTTCACCCTTTCACTCCTTTTATGTGTCTCTTCCACTACCCTCCTCGCCAAACATGTTTCATCTTCTTGGTATTCATTTTGTTAAACAGTTTTTCAGTTGTTCAGAGGAGTTACATCTTTGAATTCTGCCCCTAATTATAACACCCTTTAGTTAGTTTTGTGTATATGCACAAAACCCTGAATACGATATCATGTATATTTGTATTTTGGATCTAGCATCCACATATGAAAAAATGCCATTTGTCTCTGACTTACATATTTTTCTATGTTCTTTCATTTCCATATCTTCTGAAATAATATTATTTTTTCTAATAGATTTGGGAAATTCTATTGTGTTCTACATTTTCTTGATCCACTTACCTGCTATAGAGCATCTGGGCTGTTTCCATAAGTTGCTTATTGTAAGTAGTGCAGCAATGAACATGGATGTGCAAATGTCTTTACCACATATTGACTTGTAATGTTCTAGACAGAGGCCCAAGAGTCACACTGCCGGATTGTAAGGGAGTTCTATGTTTAGCATTTTGAGGAGTCTCAGAACCACCATCCAGAGTGTCAACCATTTTTTAATGTTCATTCCAGTGACCTTTCATGCATTCATGTCATTGAACAAACACGACATCCATCCTTCTCCAGAACTCTTCATCTTGCTGAACTGAAACTACATACCCATTAAATAGCTCCATGTCTTACCCCACCTTCCCACTGGCAACCACCGTGATTCTGCTTCATCTCTACGAATCTGAGCTCTTGAGGGAGCTCATCTAAGTGGGATCTTTTCATGATATTTCACATGTCCTCAAGGTTGGTCCATGTTGTAACTTCTGTCAGAATTTCCATCCTTTTTAAGCCTGAAGGAAAAACCATTCCTTCTGTGTATGCACACCTTTTCTCTGCCCATGCACCCATCAGTTCATCCCTGGCTGCTTCCACCTTTGGCTCACGTGCCTGTTGCTGCTTTGAACACAGGAGTACAAAACTCACTGAACACCTACTTTTGCTCCCTCAGGGCTAACTCCAGTTGTGTGATTGCTTTCTGTTATACCTCATGATTATAGGGTCAAACGTCTCCCCTGGCTTCCACCTCTATATCACCAGCTCCTTACCTTCCTGAAATATGGTGTCCTGGCACTGGGGTATATTTCACACCTGCACACATGTTGGTGGGTGACCTGAGGCAGTCTGAAGAAAGCGTTTAATAAAGACTTGTGGGTGTGAACTAGGAAAAAGTGTCAGTTCTGCTGTGAGCCATTCTCCTGCTTGGAGTCCCCTTTTTGTTTTCAGAACAAAAAGAAACCAAGATTTGCACATTTTTCTTTTTCTTTTTTTTTAATTCTTTTTTTTTATTGTGAAAATAACCATACAGAGGGGTTACAATTACATGGGCAAGGTAATGAGTACATTTCTTATCAAGCATTGTTGCCTCCTCCTTTGTTTCTCCTTCCCATCTTCCCCTGAAGAGTTGCGCATTTTTCTTAGTAGCACTGGATGCTTGACTCCGTCCCTCGGGTTTCCAAATGTGTTTTTCCCAAATAGTTTGAAAGGTTCTGTTGTGTCAGGCCACTGAGATGAGCAGAAAAATCCATTGCTGATGGTGTACCTCTCAGGAGGGGTCTAGCAGTGAAAAACAGAGTGGATCAGAGGCCTGTGACTGAGAGGTGGTGCTCAAATGGACAATACCCTCCATGGACAGCTGTGAAGAGGGTAGGGACAATGGGGGCACCACAAATACACAGAATGCCTGAAGCCAAGTTTAGTAATGCCCCAGGGACTGGAAGAGAGAGATAAATTGTGGGGGCCAGAGGGTTCCCTGAGCCTTGCAGTCCTCTGAAGAGGAAAAAAAATAATGCCAAATTAAACTAGGATCATGTGGTACAAGAAAGAGATGCTAGACATTAGCTGAATAGGAATGTGAAGTACCCATTGTGCAGAGAGCACTAATTTGGCAGTCTGGACACTCTGGGCAAATTGCTTTCCTAGATGGCACCTAAGATGCCTGCTTGCTCCACCAGTAGGTGGCACTGTAGGAGCTCCCTGCAGGTAGTACCGTGATGATTGCAGTAGCTCACAGGAGTTCTGTGTGTCATGTTCAGAGCTGGACCTCGCTTGTAGTAGATGGCTCAGAACATGTTCACCCGGTGACCTGTGCCACTGCACAGACCCACCCTGAACTCCCACCTGTTCAACCTTCATTAGATGGAGTATGGAGATGAACATGTGCCTGGGAGCTTGGCAGGTGACGCCTACAAAGTCACAGTGCTAACAAGCAGTAGAGGGTCAATTCAAACTGAAATCTTCAGGATCTTGAGTTCAGAAGGGTGATTATAATAATTCTCACCCGCTGTGGGCCTGACTGACCCTGTGCTAGGCTCTGAGCTTATGAAAGAAAGGAGATATGAGTGTCTTCTTGGGATGGCAGGCTTGAGCAGTGTGACACAGTCCATATAGAGAGCAAGCTAGCAGGGCCCAGAAAACACAGCAGAGGCTTCTCAAGGCTGAATCTTCATACATGAGCAGTTGGAGCTGGGTGGCCAAGGAAGGACATGCATACACAGGTAAAGGGCATGGTGTGTGTCAGGCCCAGAATGTGACTCATGTGGCCGCTGTGGGCAGAGAACAGCCCAGGTGGCAGCCTGGCAAGAGAAGATTCCTTTCCTGCCACAAACATGCTACCATGACAGCTTCCCAGAGATGGTGATGAAGACTCCAGCTGGGCACTTGGGCGTTCACTATTGATTCTCTGATAGCGCTGATGGACAAAGCCATAGCTCCCATCATGCTCTTGGGAGATGCCCTTCTAACTTGGTTTTCTTTCCACCCTGGCAGATACTGACATTGACCAATCCACCTGCTGCCTGCTTCCCAGAGCCAGCACTGATTGGACAAACAGTTGGCCATGAATTCTGAATCCCACACTTTTACATGGCTTGCAGGATGTTTGAAGGTCAGCCAATCTGGTTTGGCTCTAAGCAGACGGGTAGGAAGTAGAGGTTGGGGGTGGTTAGGCTCAGCTGAAGAGGGGCAGGTCTCATGCGCCATGGGAGAGCCCCTGAATTGCAGTGTAGGACTCACCTACATGTCTGGCAGTGAGACCTGGATGCTCTTATGCCTGCAGCCTGAGCTTCCCCGAGACTGCTCAGTGGGCACTTTGCCCATCTGTCCGTCTGTAAGTCCTGACTGATACACTCATGCTCATGGTAGATTGCATTCTCTACTAGCACACCGCTTGTGTGAAAATCCACCACAGCACTCGAATTCTCATCTGTAATGCTTCTCAGGAAATTACTAGGAAAATCAAAACACTATGTTTCAAAGTGCTCTTCAAGACTCACTGCAGTTCAAACGGTTTCCATAAATCCAGAACACAAAAGGCATTTTTCAAAGCTTTAGTATTCCCTAAATGACAATAATGCTATGCTGACTGACTTCAAGGGAGCTCTGGGAGTTTGGAAAAGCAGTCAAGCAAGCAGGATCTTTAAGAGGAAAGAGAAGAAGAAGAAGAAGAAGAAGAAGAAGAAGAAGAA
>NW_012267235.1:14116639-14147073 GCF_000151885.1 Dipodomys ordii | reverse complement strand
AGGAGGAGGAGGAAGAGGAGGAGGAGGGGGAGGAAGGGGAGGAGGGGAGGAGGAGGAGGAGGGGAGTTGAGGAGGAAGGATGGTGAGCTTGACAGTTTTGTTAAAGTTCACAGCATTTCCCTGTTCTGACAGCACTTTTGCAGATCTTCATGCCTGGGGTGTCTCACACCATCTTCTCGCCACAGCTCTAGCTTCTAGCATCACCCCACCAGTCTGCAGCCACCAGATCTGTCTCTTTTCACCACAAATCAAAAGTTACAGCTCAAAAGCTTGCCACCACTATGGTCCACATTTTATTTATTTTGGTGCCAGTCCTTGGGCTTGAACTCAGGGCGTAGGTTCAAGGTTGGTATTCTACTAGTTTTACCATGGCTCCACTTCTAGTGTTTTTTGTGGTTAACTGGAGGCAAGAGTCTCACAGACTTTTTGTCCTGGCTGACTTCAACCTCAGTCCTCAGATCTCAGCTTCCTGAGAAGCTAGGATTCTAGGTGTGAGCCCCTGGTGCCCGGCTTGTGCTGATGCTCTTGATTCTTGCTGGTTCTCTGGCTTTTTCAGTATCCCCCATCCTGCCTCAGCCAAAACATCAAATTTGGGAAATATTGACAATCTGAGAATAATTATGATAGAGAAGTCATTCATTCCTCAAGCATTCATTATTTACTCCATACCAAACCCTGCAGACTGAGCAATGGGGCAAAAGAAAACTTGTCCCATGGATGTTATTAATGGGACAACAAACCAGACAAAGAAGGAAGAAACATCACACGATTACCATATGCCAAATATCATTTGGTTGGATAATGGTGCCTGCCATCTTGGCCCCACCTAGGCCAGAGGTGAAGGGCAGGAAGCTAGCCATGTCCCTCTTCTTTGGTACCACAGCATCCCCATCCAGTCTGAGCCACTTGGGAATGGACAGTGCCCTGATCCAAACCTGACTATTCAATCCCAAAGCAGGCCACACATTCTCCTTCCTCAGGAACAAACTTCTCACCTCTCACTCTGTTAATGGAAACTTGCATCTTGACATGATAAAGAAAAACTTGCAAAGAGAATGAAGAGAGAGAGTGAGCACCAATGGATTCTCTAATAATATGTAGAAGTAGAGGGGATTGCCAGTGCCAGCATCAAAGAGAGCAAAGGCTGAGGTCCAGAGTGCGTAAGTGCTTGCTGACCTCTAGAACCTTGCCAAGCACACATGAACCATAGGGAACAGGTCAAGAGGGGCAAAGGAGCTTACCATTAGCTGACCACTCCTGTTGAGAAAAGAACTGGTCACCCTGGTGGTTCACACCTGGAATTCTAGCTACTCAGTAGGCTGAGATCTGGAGAGTGACAATTTGAAGCTAGCCTGGGCAGAAAAATCTGTGCAATTCCACCTCTAAAATAACTGGCAGAATGTTGGATTGAGGGGTGGGCTCAAGTGGTAGAGCACCTGCCATAAGCAAGCAAGCCAGGCTTGCTTGAGTGCAAACCCTGGTACCAGGGGGAAAGAAAAGTAAAAGAAAGAGAAACAGCACTGATGCTCAAGGGCAGGTCTAGGGGCTGCTATAAGTAAGAGTTTGGACAGTAGCTTTGGAATGAGAGACACCTGGGCTTCTGTGTGCTGTGCAGGCCTTATCAAGGTTTTTACCTCAGTTTCCTCATCTGGAGAATGGGAACATTAAGAGTTGTTGTGTCCTGGGAGGTGGCCGTGTTAAAGGATGTAACACCTGAGCTGTTCCTTGTCATGATTGTGCTGCACTGGAATCTCCTGTCACCCTACAGCAACACAGACAGCCACACAGGTGTCACTCTGTCACCCCTGGTCATTCCCCACCTCCTTGTACTAGTGACATCGCTTTGTCTTCCACTGCTTTGCATGTTGCTTCCTTACACTCTTTCTGGGTCTCCGTTTTTCAGGGTCTTGATCTGTTTTCTATGTCAGTCTGTGTGTGTTAAGAAGTGTGTATGTGTGTGTGTGTGTGTGTGTGTGTGTGTGTGTGTTTATAGGTGTGCTTCTTGAATTTCTTTCTGTGTATCTTTGTGTGTGTCCATCCAGGGTTGTCTGGTTCCAAATCATTCTGTCCCTTTAGGTTTCCATGTTTATATTTCTCTTTCCTTACTTCGATGTCTGTCTTTGTCTCTGTCTGTATGTCTGTCTGTCTCTGTCTGTCTCTGTCTCTCTGTCTCTGTCTCTGTCTCTCTGTCTCTCTCTGTCTCTGTCTCTGTCTGTCTGTCTGTCTGTCTCTGTCTCAGTCTGTCTATCTGTCTGTCTGTCTCTCTGTCTCTGTCTCAGTCTGTCTATCTGTCTGTCTGTCTCTCTGTCTGTCTGTCTGTCTCTCTCTCTCTTCCACTTCTCTTTCCAACCATAAGTGACCCAGGTGACTCTCACAGTTCATTACAAGGGAAATATTGAACAATCATTTTTTTGTTCATGCAAGGAGCTCGACAGCTGCAGCAAACAACGAGAGATCCAAAATTGACTGGGTGCTGATTATTCGCCAAGGGGGGAAACGCTCAGATGTATAGGAAACAAAAGACAGCCTAGCAACAGTGAACACCTCCGCACGTAGCAACAAAAGCAATCGAATGAAGCATGACAATGCTGCGGGGGAGCTGGCAGTGGCCAGGCCACTGCCTGCCAGGAGGAAGGACAACAAATGTGAGGGCTGCCCCAGGAGCCACATCGGGACACTCTGGGACACTCTGGGCACTGAATAACCCAGGCGCAGCCTCTTGGAACCTCTAGCATGAAGATCCCAGAGATACCAACCTCCACAATGGACCCTCCCAGCTGCTAATTCTCCATAGGAATATCTCCTAAGACCTGCCTGTGCAGGAAGGAGGTGGATCTGATCCAGTCAGGGTATCTACACTCAAATAACACACCACTTTGACTGGGGAAGGGGCAGAGAAAACTGATAAGGAGCCACAGTGTATCCTAAGAGCAGCAGCACCAGCAACAATTGAGCCCAAAGCACTGGGTTTCAAAGATGGGGTAATGCTTGTACAGTAGCTGGGAGATGAGTAAAAATTCATCAAGTGCAAAAGGAAGGGTAAGCAGAGTAGGGAGAGAAGGACTCAGAGGTTGCAAAGAATCTAGAAACCAGAGCCAAGGTGGTTCTTCAAATGCTGAGTGTGTTAGCTTGGCTCTGGTCGCTCATACCTATAGTCCTAGCTATGCAGGAGGCTGAGATCTGAGGATCGAGGTTCAAAGTCAGCCCAGGCAGACTGATTTATAGGACTCTTATCTCTAATTAACCATGAAAAAGCCAGACATGGAGGTATAGCTCCAACACCAGCCTAGCAAGAGTTTGAGGCCCTGAGTTCAAACCCCAGGACAGGCATACACACACAAATAGAAGCCAAATATAAAGTCACCATATGACCCAATAATGATACTCCTTCATATATGTATATTTATATACATATGTATGTGAATATACATACATATACATACTTACACATGTATATACATATATTCATAATTACATATATATGTGTATACACACATATAATACTCAAAGGAATTAAACATGAACATTTAAACCAATCCATACACATGAATACTCATTGCCATCACCTTTCATAGTAGCCAAAGATGGAAAATAACCCAAGTATCCATCACAAATAGATGCATGAACCAAGGGAATGGAATTTTATTGACCTTTGGAAAGGAATGACCAAAGTGGATGAACCTCACCAATGTTGTGATGAATGAAAGAAGCTACACACCACAGAATACCTTGTGTGATTCCATTTGTATGAAATGCCCAGAATAAGAAGCTCCATGGAGACAGGAAGATTAGTGTGTAGAGGGGCTTAGGGGAGATAGGAATGGAGAGTAATGAATACGTCCTAGAACTAGAAGAGGTGATGGTCATACAATATTGTGAAAATACTGGATGACACTGGATTGTAGATTTTAAAATAGTTCTTGCTTCATTTTGTTTTACAATTATACTCAAAAATATCAGTGAAATAAAACAAATTTTAACTCAAAGGAAGGGAACCATTGTGGAGATTTGGCATGCTGGGTGGGAAAGGGTGTAGAGCTCCATTGCTGACGGTCTTCAATATTGTGGCCTTTGTGTGCGGGTGCTGGGAACCCTAAGAACAATGGGAAAGAGGTGGTCTCGACTGATGTGTCCAGTGACACACTAAAGCTGAGTGCTCAGCACTGTCCCCTTTTGCATCTATGTCCTTTGAGCTGATCTATTCCTTCCTGCAAACACCATGGGAAGCAGAAAGAACAGGAATCACTCCTAAGTATCTTGTGACAGAGGGCAAAGGAGCAATGCCTTCTTCTTGTCATCTTAAAGAAAACATCCAAAACCTAGGGAAACACACACAGCAGGCAACTTGTACCTATTCCATTCCAATGCTAAAGTAAAATTCAGAATTCCTTCTCCAAAATTCCTCCAGAGTCAGACACTTAAATAATAATCAGCCCAGCCATACCTTGGCCAGGACTGTGTAACTATACATTCCTATCCCCCTGCTAGCCCCCGATTCTTCCTGTTCACCTGCATCTCCAGAGATTGCTGAAGATGAATGACAGTGCGGTCTTCCCATTGCTGCCATGGAGTAAGTTTCCTTTCTCTGCCCTTCACCACGTCTGTTTATTTGGCGTAGGGCAGCAAGTAGTCAGACCTAATGTGGGACTCCTGAATTGGGAATCAGTTTCATTATTTGTGCTCACTTCAAAGGGAGGGAGGGCCAGTGGGAGTCCAGCCGAGGCAGTGAGCACCAGCGGAGTCTGCGAAGTGCAATGGAAGCATTATAAGGATAGTCCAAGATGTGGGCAGGGAACAGTTGTATTTGGAAGGCCCAGCACTAACCCTTCCTCAGGAGTGTGGACCTGGACCCACGAAAGCCCCAGTGAGGCTTCAGGGTCCCTGCTTCTTGGAAGGCTGTTCGCTGAGCTACTTCAAAGCCTTGTCTCCAGGTTCCAGGGGACAGGGAAGCAGAATCATTAGCTGGGGCCCCAAGCCTTGCATTGGGTTTGCCCTGTAAGCAGGGTGAGAAGGTCAGTAGGGTGTCTGCCCACTCATCAGCCCTGCACTCTAACAGAAGGGCAGGTCTGCCAGGCACCAGTAGCTCATGCCTGTAATCCTAGCCTCTCATGAGGCTGAAATTTGAGGATCACAGATCAAAGCCTGGGTAGGAAATTCTGTGAGATTCTTGTCTTCAATAAACTCTGCTCCTCCCTCCCCCCCCAAAAAAAAAACAAGCCAGAAGTGGAGCTCTGGATCACATGGTGGAGCTCTAGCTTTTGAACAAAAGAAGCTCAGGGACCGTGCCCAGGCCCTGAGTTAAACCTCAGGACTGGCACACACACATTTTTTTTAATGTGCGGCTCTTAGAGCTCTCCATTTCCCAGGGGACAGCTTCCAAGGCTGTGTTTTAAAGATGTGTTTTAATTACATCTTTCTCAGTGAGAGGCACTGGACATTATCTCCCTCCTGGCTCACTCTTTTCCTTTGCTTCTTTCCTATTGACTTTCAGAAACTCTGCCAGCCACATGGAGGCTTTGATTATTTTTCTTTTCACAAAAAGTAAAGCAAGTTTTCAGATGCAAAGAGTCTGTCTTCCCCAGAGAGCAGATGGAGGATCCAGGGTGGTTATTGGGCTGAGTCAGCCTGTGTTTCAGAAGCTCACTCCTGGCTCTAGGCCATGTGTGCTCCTCGCTTTGATCATGCCTATTGGAGGTGCTGGCGCTAAACAGGGGGGCTGTGGACCAGAGGAACCAGGTGAGGCATTGGCGTGTGACAGAGAGGGGGATCCTGGATCTGTGAGCCAGGCTAATCATTGCCTAAATGAACCCCACTATGCCTCCAGTTACAAACATGTACACGGTCCATCTATTTGCCTGCCTGTCATTACTGCACCATTTCATGCACCCATCCAGCCACACACCATCCATCCATCCATCCATCCGTCCATTCATGCCTCTACTTACTGCTCTCCATAAGCCTGCTCTATGCTGGCAATAGGTACCTACTCTACAGAAGACAATGTGAGAGGATCAAGGCAGAAATAGACTAGGGCTGTGTGACCAGGAGCTCCCAGATACCCAGAAGAACTAAAACATGCACAGAATTTGAGATCAGACAAAAACAGAAGGAGTCTGGAATCTTAGAGTCAAATTTCAGACTCCTGAAATGGAGCCACAGCTCCATGCATGACAGCCTTCGGTGGCTTCCCTCCCTCATCTTACGTCCCCGCGAGATCCATGAAGAGAACAGAGGCCCTGCAGCCTGAAACCGAAGTCTGAGGCTTTCAGCTGCCTGCTGACTGGGTCCAGGACTGGTCCTGGGCAGAGTCTGAAGGTAGAGTAAGGGCTGAGTCTCATAAAGGAGAATGGAAGGCTTCAGAATAAGAGAGGGGCAGGGGCTGAAGCTGAAGGTATAAGCCACGATACTCCTCCAACCTAACGATGGGGATGAGGTCTATGCTTCTCAGGCTGCACAATGTTGTCTCCCTGGACCAGCCAGGGACCAGCTACACATCCAGAAGCTTCTCACCCATTTTGCTTATGAGGTCTTCTTAGTAACACTACAAGTGGTGGCAGATGGGGGCCAAGGACTTGATTTGCTTAAGACTCAGTAAGGCAGAAACAAAAAGGGACTGGAGTAGGCCTTGCTGATTTATACCTGTGTGGATCTCAGTAGCCAGAGGGGGGTCGGGGGGGGACCTTCTGGAAGGGGCACACACGGGCTCTGGAGAAGAACGCATTTCCCAAGCTCCTTGAGCCCCAGCACAGACCCAGAGCTCACAGCACCGGTGCACAGTAACAGGTGTCATGGGCTCCCAGCCGGGAGGGGACACTTGATGGGCAAATGTGACTGCAGAATAACTGGGCTACCTGACAACAGGTAAACTGTGACCTTCACCACCTTCCTCACCAGGGTCTGGCCCTCACAGTAACCCAGGCAGAGCCCTCCTAAGAAACGAAGATTTGTCCCTAATTATGTCACTTGTCCAAGCCACTTAGTGAATGAAAGACGCAACCAGAGGGAGACTCGGTTCTTCCGATTGCAATGCCACTGCTCTGTCACCTGGGACAGATGTGAGCAGAAGCTAGACTGTAGGGGACTTAAGTTCCTGGAAAGCAGGGCCAGAATACCAAACCCACCTTGCCCTGCTGTGCAGTGAAGGCCTGATACTAGAAGCCAGGGGCCTGGGGCCAGCCCAGTCTCAGATGCAAGCAAGCCTGAAGTTTCTACCTGGAAAGGCCTCTGGGGGAGGAATTCAGTATTGATACCTGACAACTTATCCATTAGAAACAGAGTCCTGATTCTGCAGGTGGCTCACGCCTATAATCCTAACTACTCAGGAGGATCCAGAGGATCACAGATTCAGTCCAGCCCAATTAACCAGCAAAAAGCAGGGCTGGAGGTGTGGCTCAAATGATAGTGCACCAGCCTAACATGCCAAGCAAGTATGAGACCCTGAGTTCAAATCTAGGTACTAGAGAAGAAGAAAAGAAGAAGGAAGAAGAGAGAAGGGAAGAGGAAGGAAAAGCTACTAGTTCTCTTTGGGTTTCCTGTACAGTTTATCTATCTTCTCAAGAATATTTGATGACCTTGTATCCCACATGACCTCTCACAGTACAATCCAGCTACCAAACTGCACACTGTGGCAGTGGATGGCTCTTCCTCGCCCAGCTCAGAGACTTCTATAGAGAGCACTTCCCTCTGCCAACCTACTCACACCGCAAATCTAATCTTAGGTCATGACCTTGAGGTGGAGCAGACAAGGACAAGCTGTTCTGAGTCCCAGGCCATCCCTGAAAGTAGAAGAAGATGCTGCCCCCACCATTACACTGAGGGGGGGGAGGCCAGAGGTGCTGTGGGAAGAAACAAGGAGTGTGGGTGCAGGCAAATGCAATGTGGCCATGCCACCCTGGTGCCCAGGAGTGAATAGGAGAGAGACTTCTACCATGGTGTGTGTGTTAGTGTATCTGTGTGTGAGATGTGTGTGTTTGTGTGTCTGTGGAGGGGGGTGTCTATGTGCTTATGTTTATGTATCTGTTCAGTGTGTGTGTCTATGTATTTGTGTGTGTGTGTGTATGTGTGTCTGTGGGGAGTGTGTCTGTGTGTTTGTGTTTCTGTGCCTGTGTCTAGGAGGGTGGGGTGTGAGGATGTATCTGTCTCTGAGCTGTGCATATTTATGTTTATGTTTGTGTGTATTGTGAAGTATGTGTCTGGGTAGGGTGTGTGTAATGTGTGTGGTATGGATATGTGTCTGTGTAGGGTGTGTGTGTGTGTGTCTGTGTGGTGTGTGTTGTATATATGCATATGTGTATATGTATGGTGTGTATGGTGTGTGTGGTATGTCTCTGCGTGTAGTATGTGTGGTGTGTCTCTGTGTGTGGTGTGTGAATCTGTGTAGTGTGTACGTGTGTGTGATGTATATGTGCACATGTGTGTCTATATGGTGTGTGTGCACGTGTTTATGTATGGTATATGTGGTATGTGTTGTATGTGTGTGGTATGTATGTGTCTGTGGGGTGTATGTTTCTGTGTCTGTGTGGTGTATGCATATGTGTGTCTGTGTGGTATGTGTCTGTATATGTGGTGAGTGTAGTGTATGGTATGTGTATGTGTGGTATGTTTCTGTGTGTGGTGTGTATATACACATGCGTGTCTATGTAATGTGTGTACATGTGTTTCTGTGTGGTTTCTGTGGTGTATGTGGTGTGTGTGTGGTATGTGTGGTGCATATGTGGTATCTGTGTAGTGTGTGTACATGTGTTTCTGTGTGATGTATGTGGTGTGTGTGGTATGTGTGTAGTATGTGTGTGGTATGTGTGGTATATATGTGGTATCAATGGGTGTGTGTACCTATGTTTCTATATGATGTATGTGGCATGTGTGTGGTATATATGATGTGTGTATATAGTGTCTGTATGGTGTATGTGTCTGTGTGTCTGTGTGGTGTATGGTGTATGTGTGTGCATGTGTGTGTCTGTTTGGTGTGGTATGTGTCTGTGTATGTGGTGTATGTGTATGTTTGTGTGGTGTGTGGTATGTATGTGGTTTATGTGGTATATGTGGTATGTGTGTGATGTGTGTGTCTGTGTCTGTGTGGTGTGTGTGTACATGTGTGTCTGTATGGTGTGTGTAGTGTGTGGTATATGTGGTGTGTGTGGTATCTATGTGGTGTATCTGTGTGGTGTGTGTATTTGTGTGTATTTCTGTGTGGTAGGTGGTGTATGGGTATGCACATATGTGCGTGGACTGTGGTATGTGTGTGGTGTTTGTGTTTGTATATCTATATAATGTGTGTATGTGTGTGTCTGTGTGGCACCAGGGTTGGAATGCAGACTTTCATGATGCTTACTAAGCAGACACTTGAGCTGTACTCCCCATCCTTTTCAGACAGGGCCTCCACCTCCATCCTTCAGCTGGTGTTTCCCACCACAGGCGCCACGTCTGACTGGCCTCAAACCACTGGCCTCCCAATCCTTGAATTCCAACTTGCTGGGGTGAGCCACCATGCTAAGCCTTCTGTGATTTCGGTGGTCCCCACACTATATATCATAGCCCCACAGTGGAATCAGATGACACCATAAGCTCCGCAAAACTTAAAAATGAAAGAGGAGAGGATGAAAACGCTCACCTTCTTGTACCTCCTCTGTGGACTGAGTCTTAGACACAGACAAGTCACCAGGCTCATGCCCACCAGCCACGGGACCTCTGATGGTCAGGGGGGTATGACCCTCCCCAAAGGGAAGGCAAGGTCATAGGGAAAGCTCACAGTGGAATAAAGTATGGAGATTAAAGAATGCCCTGATCTTAGGTCACTCCTGCACTGCAGACTCTTGGCTGTCTCTTTAATCATAAGTCTGTAATTCTAGGACATAAAATTACAAGCGCATTGATAATGATCAGTGATTTACTGGAGAAAGCCCGGCCCTCATTAAGCGCGGGAGAAGCTGACGCTGCTTTTCCACTTCCCACCACAGTCCAGCGAGGAAAGCGCCAGCTTCTGCAGATCAAACAACACCAGTGGGCACGCGGGAGGCCAGCTTACCTGACACGCGGATGGATGTTTGCTCGTGGAATTAATATGCAGAGAGTGTTGCTTCAAGTGTTGGCAATTTGCTGGTAATTGGGGCATTGACAGGCACCAGGGAATGGGGCCGTGCGGACACAGAGCTGGCCCCATCTGCGCTTGCAGGAAGAGAAAAGACAGGCCAGCACATCCATGGCCAGTTCTCCCAGGTCTGGCCTGCTGTCAGAGAAGGCCCTGCTGCTCTCATCCTACAGCAGGGCCTACGTCCGTGCGTGGGTCATTCATGCTGTCATGGTTTTCCTTTGACCACAAACATGGCATCAGAGACTGGCTTTCCACCTCTGGGACAGAGGCTCTACACCCCCATAATATACTGTGATATGATCCCCATCTTGGTAAAGAACAGTGCGAGAGTAGGTTGGAAAGCTTCTATGATGGAGTACACCTTCCCAGGAGGGCTGCTGGACACCAGTTCCTCTCATCCAGCACTAGTTAGCCACAGCCATCGGTGTGGAGGGGTGCTCACCCCACAGCACTCTTCTCAGGACGGCATGGCCCAGGAAGGGCACCCCGCTCCTCAAAGCAGATAAATGATAGCAAAGGAAGCTGTGCTGTACTCAGCGTCATCAAACTACATTTCCCAGTGCATCTGCCTAAGGTCTCACAGTCTAGAAGTGAACCAGCCCAGCAAGACAGTGTGGCGCACTGCTTTGCCTAGAAAAGAAGAATTTTCTGGGGCATGGCACCCCAAACAAAGCACCCCAGATTTCTGGGAACATTAGCTCATCTTCTCCCTGGGAAGAAGAGCTAGTCTGAGCCTCCTAACCCCAAGGTACACACATAGAGACGGAGACTACTCACTTAGAATGTCTCAACTTAAGCAAGGGACAAAGGGCAGTGGGGGTCTCTCATATTTGAACGGAACAGGGACTTAGGGTGGTGTGCAGCTTGTTTTTATTCGGAAATAATGATTTTAGTAATGCATGCTCAACAATGATCCTGATGACTTAAGCTTCTTGCTAGGACCTGGCATTCTCTTCCTAATAACTATAGTAAACAATGACAACATATTATTTTTAACAGTCAGTTAAAATGTATAGACAGCTTTTCGCTGCCAGACACAGAGTACACACTCAGCAAGCAAAGATACTTTTAGTCCACCTAACCCAATCAGAATAGAGCCACTATTATCCCCCTCCACAGATGAGAAAATGAAGACTTAGAGAGTTTAAGTAACTTGCTTAAGCCAAATAGCAGGTTGGTTTACCATCTGGAGCTTGGAATGACAATGCATCCTTACAGAGGTGCCCTAGATTCCACCTATAATACTGTCACACTGGAGCCAGCCTTGAGCTCTCATGCATCTATTTACTTGGGGAAACAGAAAAGCTTTCTACCACAACAACAACAAAACAAAGCAACATGAAATGAAAAACCTTGGGCAAAAGAATCAGACACACATGCTCACTGCAAAGATTGAGAGCTAGCGTTGAAGAGAGAGATTCCAAGAGACCCGCTTCTCCACACACACTCCAAGAGTTGCTTTGCTGACTTCTGTGTCATCAATCACCTGGCCTGTGTGTCTAGATGTGGCCTCTGTGTCCTTTCTTTTTAAAAATATTTTTATTAACTTCAAGTAGTTGTCCCAAGGAGTTGCCATTCACCAAAGCAGTTTATGAATACAGGACATCTTGATCAATGTCACCCCTTTTTCACCCACCCCTCCCAACCACCTCTTCCCTTACTTATCTAATTTTAGGTTATGTATTGAAGTTTTGCAATTTCACAGAGCAGTTTCTGTGTACAGTGCATTTTGATCTATGTCAGCACTTCAATGTCTTCGCCCATTAGACCCATCCCGTCCCTTATATTTCTCAATTCTGTGGTATATACAATGCATTCTTGCCTACATTCTCTCCTTCCCTGCTTCATTCTTCTACCCCTCTCCTCTTGGCCTACCCTCCCCTCTTGCAGGTGCCCATTTCCTGGTACTTATTTTGTTGGGCTTTGACTTAGTCTTTTTAAAGAATTACACTATTTGAACTTTCCACAGAGTCCATTACACTTCAGTTAATTGATTTGTGACCCCTTGCTTACTACCCCTTGCTTATAGATTATAAGCACATTCTAGCTCCCACAAACCATGCAACCTATGTTTCTCTGAGTCTGAATTACATGGCTTAATATAATTTTTCCAAATCTTTCCACAATATCATTCTGAAAGATAAGTTGAATTCAGTTGTGTACATATTCTACATTTTCTTGATCCATTCATCCACTGAGAAGCATCAGGGCTGATTACATATCTTGGCTATTGTCAGCAATGCTGCAGTGAACATGGATGTGCTTGTAGCTTTAGTGTCGCCTGGTCTGTGCTCTATTGGGTAAAAGAAGATTTTATACTGTCTGTACAAGAAGTAAGGGATCTCTTCTGTGTCTCTTCCTCTAAGGACGCCCATCTACCACATCAGGGCTCTGATGACCTGGTTCCACCAAATCATCTCTGCCTATAACAGGCTGTCTCCAAGGTCAGTGACCTTCAGGGTTAAAGCTTCAGCCCATGGATTTGGTGTGAGGGTTGCATACATATATAGTCCATAAAACATACATGCATGTGTGCACAATACACACACACACACACACACACACACACACACACACACACACACTTTTCCTATTAAGCCCAAACAGCGAGACTAGGCAAGTATTATTATCCCTGACTTTGAGTATGAGACAACTACCTTAAAGAAGTGAAATCAGTTCCCCAAATCTATCAACAACTGTGTTTATCTTTTTGCTTTTTGTTGGGCACTGTCCCTTAGCTCTTCAGCTCAATGCTAGCACTCTATCACTGTGCCACCTTCCAAGCCCTTATCTTTTTGTTTTTTATTGTTTTTGCTGGCACAGGAGGGGAGAGTTTGAACTCAGGGTCTCATGCTCTCCCTTGGCTTTCTTGCTCATAGCTGGTGCTCTACCACTTGAACCACACTTCTAGCCTGGTTTTTCTATTGGTTAATCAGAAATGGAGTCTCACTGACTTCTCTGCTCAATCTATCCTTAAAACAAGGTCCTCCAGACCTCAGCCTCCTGAGTAGCTAGTATTACAGATGTGAGCCCCAGGCTCCTGGCTTTGAAATATATTTTCTTATTACTTCCAAATAACCATGTTTGCAGCATAACCTTCCCAGAGCTTGCCCTTTGGTAATGTGACAACACTGAAGGCAAGCTTCTAGAGGCTAGACACCCCTGGGCCACTCGGCCATGGGGAAAGACCTGGGAGGGAGGGGGACACCTGCAGCCTCCTTGGTGGTACTCTAAGGCTAAGTTTAGCAGATTCTCTGTACAACTTCCCAAAACCTCCATGCAGGACTCAGCTCCATTGTTCTCATACTAATCCACTCAGTAGCTCAGGCAGCTCAATTCCATTTACTCCCTTGTCTCACCTGCCTGGTCCTAGCTGAGCATGTCTCACTGTTAGCTTCTAGAGGAACTCAACCTAAGATGATAGTTTTGGAAAAAATTTGGAAGTCATAAAATCCATACTCACTTTCACTCATTAAACACTCCAAGTTCCTCCACTGGGACCAGAAGTTAATGATGAACAAGATGTTGTAGTCTACAAGAAAATGTAAAATCTTTTATACATTATAAACTATAATCTTTGTTACTTTTCTCCATGTTTACCTATAATTTTGATCTTGCAATTGTATCAATACATAAATAGTATCATGCCAAATAATTTGTGTGTGTGTGTGTGTGTGTGTGTGTGTGTGTGTGTGTTTGACAGTACTGAGGCTTGAACTCAGGGCCTAGGCACTGTCCCTTAGCTTTTTACTCTAGGCTAGTGCTCTACCACTTAAGCCATAGCTCTAATACCAGCTTCATGATGGTTAATTAGAGAGCAGAGTCTCATGGATTTTCCTGCCTGGGCTGGCTTCAAATGGTGATCCTCAGACCTTAGCTTCCTCAGTAGCTAGGATTACAGGCATAAGCTACTGGCACTAGAATATGCTGAATAATTTTGAATCCAGTGTTTTCTTGGGGTTGTTCATACTTGCTAAGCTCAACCACTTGACCCACATCCCCAGCTCTTTTCCTTTTAGGTTGATTTTCCACATAGGGTCTCTGCTAACTTTGCTCACTCTTTGATAACTTAGGCTGAAACTAATAGCAACATAAAAGTTTAGTGAGGTCCAGGGCAAGCCCAAGGGACTAGCTGCTGAGATCATACCTGTAAGTCTAGCATATAGGAAGCTGAAATAGGAAATTCAAGAGTTCAAGGTCAGCCTGAGCTACACAGCAAGATTCTGTTTCACAAAAGCAAAGAGAAAAGCAGAATAGCCCAAGAATGCTCATTTCTTGAACACAGAATTGTGCGCCAGTCCCCTTGCCAGCTCTTGGCTGGGCAATGCAGGCAGGTGAAGGCCACCACAGGAGCAGGAGACTGGGCAGGAAGTCAGCTTTCCCACTGCACAGTGGCCCACAAGATGCTTGTCTTCCCCAGCGTACCCATCGGCTCCTGGACGGATACAAATCACAAACAGAGCTTGGAGCTGTTTGCTCTCCCTGGACAACACTGAACTAATATTTGCTCTAGCAAATGGTTGAGCTGTTCATCTTTCTCTGGAAATGGAGATCTGTTTTTCTCTCAAGAAGTCACTGGAGTTCTCTGGCTGAGATGCTGACACCAGGTGCCAGTCTCCTTTAAGGCCCACAAGGAGGGGGCAAGAATGGCTGTAGAAGCACCATCAACCAATGCCCTGTGCAGACTGGACTGCATGGGCATTGGTCTCCTTCACAAGAGCTATAGGAGGGATGGAGTGATCTTGTTGTGGTTGCTCGCATTCTCAGAGAAGAAAGCTTAAATTCAGAGAGTCCAGAGAATTTATCTCAGGTCATAGAACAGGGGAGGACCATCTATCTGTCTTTGATTCCAAGGCCACTAAAACATGCCAGTCAGTACTCACCAAAGCAGTAGGACCTTGCACCAAGCCTTCTACCCCTGGATGAGACAGGGAAAGTTCACACTGGGCCCTAGGAGAAGAGAGCCAGTCCAGCAGCAATCTTCGTAGACCTTCACCTTGCCAGAAACTCAATGAAAACCCATGTAAACAATACAGAGATAGGTCAGCACATGAACTTGGAAGTTCCTGAGGCCAAGCAGACTTCAAGGTCAACTGGAGTCAGTGATTCACTGTACCATCAAGGATTTGCCATCTTTACTTCTTCTCACCAACTTTGTTAGGTTCAATGTCCCTCATGCTGCCAAAACGGCTGCACTAGCTCCAGATATCCTTTCTATACTTTGTCATCAGGAGAAAGGAGACCGAACTTTCAGGAGATCTCCCAGGCCACTGAAGAGCCTTTTTTCCTCAAACCTCAATTTCATATCTCTCAATGGCCCAATTTGTGAAGCATGCCCATTCTTGAGGCCAGAGAAAGGCCTTGCAACAACTAGCTTGAGCCTGGATGAACAAGACATAGTAAGAGGTAAGATTAGCAAGCATATTGGGAAACATGAAAGCAGAATCAGCTCTCAGAATCAGAATTCGAGTTGATTCCTTTATGTGCAAGGGATGGTGGGAATGTCAGGAAGGAAACCACTAGATCAATCATATATAACAAGCACACTGGTTCCAGCTGGAGTCAGACTGAGATGTGGGCAGTCATCCCACTGTGTGTGTTGAAGGATTATAATGGATTATAGTCCACAGAATGGAATTTATACCCATGAGCTAATGCCAATATTAATCAAATATCTCTAATGTGAAAACCCTGAAATACAAAATGCTCCAGTCTCTGGAACATTGTCAGGGCTGATGTTGATAATATAAGTAGACAGTTCTACAACTGGCCAGGTATGGTGGTGTGTACCCATAATTACAGCACTTGGGAGGAGGAGGCAGGAGGACTGAGAGTTTGAGGCCAGCCTCACTACATATTGAGATAGAAAAAAGAAAAGAAGGAAGAAAGGAAGGAAGGAAGGAAGAAGGAAGAAAGGAAGGAAAGAAGGAAGAAAAAGGGAGGGAGGGAGGGAAAAAAGGAAAGAAAGAGGAGGAGAAAAAGGAAAATTTGAAAAAGAAGACAAAGGAAAAGAAAAGAGAAATTTCCCATCTGACCTTATGCGACAATTGCAGTTAAAACACAGGTGCACTAAACTTATGGTACAGAATTACCTTTGGGCCTGAGTTCACATATATATGAAACACAAATGAATTTCATGTTGTGAGGTGAGTCTTCTCCCAGGATTTTTAAATTACGTGCAAATATTCTAAACTTAAGAATAATTGAATCTCTCAAAACACTTTAGTTCCAAACACTTCAGATAAGAAATAGTCAACCTGGAGCTGGGAAGGTGGCTCAATGGTAGAGTGCTTGCCTTGCATGCCTGAGGCCCTGGGTTCGATTCCTCAGCACCACATAAGCAAAAAGAAAAAAGCCAGAAGTGGCGCTATGGTTCAAGTGGTAGAGCGCTAGCCTTGAGCTGAAGAGCTGAGGTACAGCACCCAGGCCCAGGGTTCAGGCCCCAAGACCAGACCCCCCCCCAAAAAAAGAAAAGAAATAATCAACCTTGGGGAGGGAAGGGATGGTAGGAGAAAAACAAAGGTGGAGGTACCAATGCTCAATAAGAAATGTACTCATTACCTTACTTGTGTAACTGTAACCCCTCTGAACAGTATTTTTACAATAAAAATATATTTTAAAAAAGAAATATTCAACCTGTGCCCTAAACACATGAACAAATAAATAAATGGGAGAGAAGAGAAAGTTCCTCTGCCTTGGAATTGCTGCTAATAAAATGGGGGAGATGATGGAAATAGAAAATCACCATTTGTGAAACACCTTAATCAAGATCATCATGGATACTAAAATTAGTGGGCAAAAATAGGAGAAGCAGGATATTTCTATGAGCTCATCTCCTCCCACAAACTCTGCATTAAGTGCCAAGGGAAAATTAGCAACCTGGCTGCGGAGAGCCAGTACACATCATCTTATTCAAGTGTTTAATGTGAACACAACTGGTAAAGGAGCAACGCTACCTTGTGTTCCAATTCTGTGGTATTTGGGCTAAAACAAAAGCTAGCTTGAATTAATCATGAGGAAACACCCTGTCAACCTAAATATGAGGATACTCTACAAAACAGTGGCCAGTGGCCATGATTTGTATGATGGTCCTCCAAAAACCATTTATTGATGCTTGGTCACTACTAGGATATGGGGCCCACTGGGAGAATCTTAGTTCATTGTGGGAGTGACTTTGAGAAGGCTCATGAGAACCTGGCATCTTCCCCTTCCTCTTTACTTCCTGGCTCATGGGTGAGCATGTTGCTCTGTTTCATGCACCAACCATGGTGTGCTATCTTGCCACAGACCCAACAGAGACAGATCAGTCATGGACTATACCATCCAAGGATGTAAGCCCAAATAAACCCTCCCTCTGTAATGATCATGGGTGTTTGTCACAATGACAGAATGCTGAATGGCACATCAGTCCTCTCCAAAGATGTGAAGGTTGCAGAAGACAAGGCAGATTCTAAGGAATCTAAAGAGATGTAAGAGCCATTGCCACCTGTGCTCCCGAGCTAGGTCCTGCATGACACAAACACAAACGGGATATGTGGAAACTTTTGGAAAGGGCCCCCAGTTTAGGTAATAACACCAAGTGGATACTAATTACCTGATTCTTACAATCACTCAGTGCTGGGGTCCCATGCTGATATCTGAGAAAGCTGGCTGAAGAGTTCATGGGAGTATTTTATACTATTTTTACAGGCTTTTGTCAATTGAACTGTTCTAAAACAAAGCACTGAATGACTTATAAGGAAACTTCCTAAAAGATCAAAATGTCTAATATTCAAACAGGTTGTTTGTGGTGCAATATTGCCTTCAAATACCCTTCTGTCCCTCCCAAACCTTTAATACATGCTGGTGCACTAAGTTCTCTGGGCAGTGGGCCTTCAGAGAAGACTAACTTTGATCAAACCAACAGTCAAGAGAGTAAGGTTAAGAGTCTGGACCAGGAGGAAGGTAAGTGCTCCCAACATTCCCAGAGACCTGGGGGTACAGCACTGAACTTACCATTTTAAGGGTGACCAGGTCCCTTTCCTGGTGAGTAGGGCAGACAAGCTCCATGGAAGTGTTCCTCTCCCACGAGAGAAATACTTGGCCACATAAAGAACTGGTAACTTGGTGCAGGACAGGGTAGACAAGGAAAAGCCTCCTAAGTTGTTCCGGTTGCAGGTGACTATATGCTGAATGGGGTAGATTCATGACCTACCAATTTCCACAGAACTCACCTGGCCACAATCTGACCCTTATAGTGAATCATTCACTAAAAGGAAGACAGAGAAATGGGAGATCCTTAGGTGAAGGTGTCATAAAAGAAGAGAGCAGCCAGTGGCTCTGGGCTGCAGTGGCAGGTAGGGAACCATGGAGGGGCAGAACAGAAGAGGATGGGAATTGGAGAGGATGGGGGGAGGCGGGGGCGGGGGAAGGAAACAAACATTGATCTGGGCTTTGCAGAAAATGATTCTGACAGATGGAAATAGTGAATTAGTCACATGAGCCTCAAAACAGAGAACACAAGCTGGGCACACTGGTTCACATATGTAATACTAGTGACTCAGGAGAATCTCAGTTTCAGGCCATCCTGGGCAAAAAGTGAACCCTATGTTAATAATAAACAGCTAAAAGTAGGGCTAAAAGAATGGCTCAAGTGGTGGAGCACCTACTTAGCAAGCATGAAGCCCCAAGTTCATACTCTAGTACCAAGTCCACCTCCTCAAAATAGAAATAATATACACATAGTTCTTTTTTTGGGGGGTCCAGTTATGGGGCCTGAACTCTGGGCCTGGGCACTGTCCCTCAGCTCTTCAGCTCAAGGCTAGCGCTCTACCACTTGAGCTACAGCCCCACTTCTGGCTTTTTTCTTTTTGCTTATGTGGTGCTGAGGAATCAAACCCAGGGCCTCATGCATGCAAGGCAAGCGCTCTACCACTGAGCCACCTCCCCAGCCCCCACACATATGTCTTTAGATAGATACAAAGATAGATCACACACACAATACACACATACACACATTCACAGGAATCTATAACAAAAGTCTGAGCACTGAAACTGGCATAGTTTCATAGCAAGTTAGAACAAGCCCTTTGCATTTTGATCATCCAGAAAGACTCAGGAGATCTTGCAGCCAGTGCTCTCAGAGCAACAGAGAAAGTCTCAGAATGACTCAACAGGCCCCATCACAGGAATATGGGACACTGAAAGGCAGAGGGACAGAAAGGAGCAGAAAAGGAAACTGGATGGGCTTTAGTCTTATCCTTTCAGACTGAGCCAAATCCCAGAATCTCAGGACCCAGGGACAGAGGCCCACTCCTCACCCCATCAGGTGTCATTAAGGTTCCCCATCCAGCTTCTCCCAGATGACTAGAAACCATGGCCACCGCCATGATCTCCTCCCAGCTGTCTAGTGAGGAAGACTACAAAACAAAAGCAAAGATAGATAAAGCTGGATGTGGGGAGGAGCATGAGAAAGAGAATCGGAGAGAAAGAAGATGGGGGGGGCAGGGACAAGATGATAAAGCCAGAGATAGCATTGGTGGTAGCAGGGACAAAGATAGAGAAGCTGACTTGAAAAAGGAAGAAGTCAGAACCATGGATAGAGATGGAGATGGAGAGGCTTGAGGCAAGACAGGACAGAAACAGAGACTGCAGCAGAAAAAATACAAAATCACAAGAAATAAAGAAAATGAGCAGAAGGATATATTTTGCAGGAGGGATGAGATTTGACCACAATAGCTACCTGTCCCCATCTAGCCTGCCAACCAGTGTTTCTATGACTTTAAAAGATCAGGAAATTGGGGCTGGGAAGGTAGCTCAGTGGTAGGGCACTTGCCTTGCATGCCTGAGGCCCTGGGTTCGATTCCTCAGCACCACATAAGCAAAAAGAAAAAAGCCGGAAGTGGTGCTGTGGCTTGGGACAGTGCCCAGGCCCAGAGTTCAGGCCCCATGACTGGACACCCCCCCCTCAAAAAAAAGATCAGGAAATTGTACACTGGTGGCTCACACCTATAATCTTAGCTACTCCAGGAGGCTGAGATCTGAGGATCAAGACTCAAAGAGAACTGGTGCAAAAAATTCCATGAGACACTTATTTCCAATTGGCTAGCCTTGAGCTAAAAAAAAAAGAGTGTGAGGTTCTAAATTTAAGCCACAATATGAAAGAAAGAAGCAAGATGAAAGAAAGCAAGGGAGGACAAAAAGATGGGAGGAGGAAAAGACTGGAAAGAAAAGAAAACAAAGGAGTTAGAAGAACAGAGCAGGGGAAAAGAATAGAAGATGATAAAGGCGGGAGAAAGCTGAGGAGGACAAAGAAAAGAGCTGTGAAAAGAAGAGAAGAGAGAGGGAACTATGAGCCTACTAATTGTTCAAGAAGAGCAGGGGGCCTGGAAGGGAGCTCAGTGGAAACAGAAGAGAGCACCTGCCGGGGTATGTGGATTCAAGGCTCCTGTTCAGCCACAACTCTTCTCAGTACTTCCTTCATGGGAGCTTGGGCCTCAGCCCCACATGGCAGATACCAGCTGAGTGATGGGGCTCACACCCCACATAGCTGTATCTGGGGCTTACACCAAGGGCTGAATCTGGGGCTCCAGCCACAGCAGAAGGGCCCTGTCAACTCTTGCAAGGAACCGCGGTCACCGCTTCACTCCCTAACTTCCTTCTGCCTCCAACATTTCCCCCACACAGCTCTGTCTAGCACTTATTATTTTTAAATGGAAATGTATCAGGATTAATTTTCTTTTGAGACTTATTTGAGAATTTCGCAGCCCCCTTCGGGAACATCAACAGCATCTTAAGGGGAGCCGTGAATGGAAACAGAACTGGGAATCCTGAGGCAGACATGCCCCATCTGCCAGCTTCCAACTGCCACTGCTGGCAGCAGCGGTGGTGACGTGGGGCTCCTGGCTGGGAAGGAGGACCCTGCCACCCCACTTCCACTCAGAGCTGAGTGCAGGCTGAGGCTGTCTGTGCTGAGCATTGCATCTATGGCTAGACTCACAAGTCTGGCCAAGTTGACTCTCCCCGGTCAAGATGTAGGGTCACAGAAATTCCCCCAAGGAGTCCCAGATCCAGCCCCCATGGCCATCATCTCACAGCACTCAGGGTCTAAGAGATTGATCTCTGAACCCATCTGTACTCCAAATTCACACCACCCACCTCTGCAGGCTGCTCTGACTCCCAGACATCCCCTCCCCCAGGCACTGGGTCACCTTCTGCCATCCATCTCCCAGAAATTCTGTGTTCTTGGAAAATCAAGTCTGTGCAAGTAGACAGACAGCCTCAGGCATTGTTGCTCACAGAAGGTCAAAGAGGACTTTGCCTCTGGCTGCCCCCAAGGTCTAGGCCATGGGTGGTAACTCAACATAGGTTCAAGCACAGCTCACCCATCAGATCAACACACTGAGAAGACAGTAGTGCACCTGTGAATTTGGTCAGGTCTGTGCCAGGTTCCATGCAGAGTACTGTGTATTGTGGTCCTGTTTGTTCTCTGCAGAACCTCTAGGAGATGGGTGCAGCCCCACAGAGTAGGAAGTGGAAGCACAAGAAGATGAATGAACTGATGAGGTGAAAAAAGAATCCTGATCTTCACTCACACCAGCCACAGAGAAGCAAGCATCCAGTGGGTTGGTGAACGAGAAAGACTCTCAGGTCTTGCTCAGACCAAGATTTTGTAGGTTCATGATTTTAAAATATTAGCTGAGCACCAGTGGCTCACTCCTGTAATCCTAGCTACTTAGGAGCCTGAGACCTGAGGACAGCAGTTCAAAACCAGCCTGAGCAGGAAAGTCCATGAGATTCTTATCTGTAATAAACTACTCAGAAAAAGTTGGATGTGGCATCATGGCTCATGTGGTAGAGTGCTATCCTGGAGCATAAAGAGCCTCAGGGACAGAACCCTGGCCCTGAGTTCAAGCCCCAGGACCAACACACACACACAAACCTCCCAAACACTATCTTGCAGTTTTAGGTATCTTTTGAGGTTCTTGGAATGACCCCTGTGGATAAAGGGTTAGGTTGAAGAGGCACCCAAAGGCTGCTGTACACAGGACTATGCAAGAGAATCTGCAAGGTGTGGAGAGAGAGGCTGGGACAGCAAATGTGGAAAGTTGAGTAGAGGAGTCAAAGCTCAGAATAGCTGGCAGAATCTTGAAACAGTGGGAAGCAACCACACCCAGAAGATCAGCCCCAGATCCCCACCTTGTAGCAGGGCCCATGTAGCCCCCCACCCCCACCAATCTAAATTATCATAGGCTTCTCACATGCCACTGAGCATGCAGGGACATCATGGTTTGAGCCACTTCAGTCCTGAGGGAAAAATGACCTTCAGTGGAATGAGGACAGGGAGACTTCCAGGATGCACTCTTGGTTTCTGGAAACATCTTTCTCTGCCCTTGGTAAAGGCAGGTCATGAATGAAAAGTCCCTGAGATTGACCAGGCAAATGGCCAAGGGTAGAACGGGAAGGGAACTAGGACAAAATTCTGAACTGGGGGTTCAGATCTTGTTTCTGAACACCGTATACCTATGTGTCCCAGAATCTCTTTCCCGTTCAGGCAGAGCTGCCTAAATGAGTCTTTTTTTCATTTTCAGGAAATTCTTGGCATAACGTTAGCTTCTTCACATATCCGCAAAATGTGAAATGAAATCCTGGAGGTGAGCAGAGCACAGCAGGGGAGATAATAGATCACATTTTCTAGACATCAGCTTGTATTGGTTGCAAGGCGAGGTCTATATTGCAAATGGGATTTGTCCACGAGAAGAGAACAAGAGGAGCCATTAACACGTGGCCTCTCTCCGTGGCTCCCCAGTAAACACAGTACACTTTCAGAGTCAAGCGCGAGGTTCATGCCATTCTGCTGGCTTCCCTCTGCCAACCCATGAGAGAGGAATCGGAGCTCCCTGGGCTTTGCTCCCGCCTCAGTGGACCTGACTCATGGATTGTGGCATTATTACAGAGAGCCCCTGGATCCTTAGGCTCAGATCATTGTCTACAACCTGAACACATTGCATACCAGCACACCAACACAGGCTGTATTTCTAGGGCATCCAGATGCTCAGAGTTACTAAGCTCACTCATGATCATTTTTTAAACATTGAACATTTTCACAATCCATAATGAACACAAACATTGCTGCTAATAAATGGGAGTCAAAGATATTTTGTAAGATGACAAATGTTTCCTCCTCTAATATGCCTCAGAGAGGGTCCCTGAACCATGAGCAACCTAGTTTATAAGAAGCAGGAGAAGCTGAGTTGGCTCAGTTAGGTACTGTGGCTATGAACACATGTAAAGGGGATGGGTGGGTGTGGCAGGTGGGGATGGGAGGTTGTAGAATCTGTGGGTGGATATTGCCCAAGTGTGTACAAAATGGTTAAGTATGGGTATGAATGGCTACAGGTAAAATTTGGTGTTGATGGACATGACTGGGCATCTATGAACATGAAAGGGTGTGGGTAGGTGTGAATCTTTATAACCGTGCATCACCTAAAGATGCGGAACATTCTAGAAATGCACTGTCAGGGAATTTAGTCATTGTGAGCACATCATAGGACACTTATATAGCAACCTTGATGATACAGCCTACTGCACACCCAGGTCATAGAGTGTGTATTTAGATAAATGAAGAAAATTATGCAATTAAGATACAGGGCACTTAGGAATATATGAGGTTGCATTCTGTACAACTCAGTATACAGCATTACAGTAAATCCCTGTTCTCAGTGGAGATGTGCCCCCAACTATGAACAGTATAGAGGAGTGAACACACACAACACAGTCCTCTATTATCATTATCAACTATTGTTACCATGAGCAATGAGATCCCAGATAACTGACATCTCAAACAAAGAATTTTAAGAAGTCACACACAAAATAAAATTGACAAAGCAAAGAGTTTAATAGAAAGTACACTATTTAGGGAAAGAGGGGTGGGGTGGTTCAAGAAGTCAGCCATTGGTTGCAGAACTTCAGCTCTCTAGGACTAAAGCAATACAGAAAGAGTTCATGGTATTATAATGGGCAGATTTTAGGGAAATGAGGGATCATGACTTGGCAGGATTTTTGGAAGAGATCTGTATGTGTACAAGAATGCCATCCTATCTTTTTAAGGCTATGTATAAAATGCAGCCCATACCCATAAAGCCTTAGATAGAATGCTGTTCCGGAAAGGTCAGGCTAAGGACCTAACTGTTTCTACTGGGGAGGTGTCTGAGTTTGGTTAGAACTGGATAGGAGTTTTCTATCCCTAGGGAGAAGTCTTAATGGCAAACTAGCCATTAATTACTTTTGAAGAGGAGTGACTAAGGAAGGTATTAGGGAGGAGATGGGGATCATGGATTTCTTTCCTTGTAATTAGATACAAGTGTCCTATATATAGCTGTGAATATTAAATATATATGTATAAATATATATATTCAGACAGACAGATACACACAGAGATGTACTGAAAGATAGGTGGATAGATAGATAGATAGATAGATAGATAGATTGATAGATTGATAGATAGATAGATAGATAGATAGATAGATAGATAGATAGATAGATAGATAGATAGATAGATAGATAGATAGATAGATAGATAGATAGATGGGGGTCCTAGACCTTGAACTCAGAGCCTAGCTTTTTTCCCTCAAGGCTAGCACTCTACTACTTAAAACACAGCTCCACTTCTGGTTTTTTGATGGTTTATTGGACATAAAAATCTTAGGGATTCCTTGCTGACTTCACATAATGATCCTCAGATGTCAACCTCCTAAGTAGCTAGGATTACAAACACGAGCCACCGGTGCCCAGAAGATCTTTATTTTGTAAATTTATTTTCATTTTATTTTATTGTAAAGGTGATGTACAGAGGGTTACAACTATATATGTGAGGAAGTATGTATAATTCTTGTCAAACATTGTTACCCCTCTCTTGTTTTTTTCCCTGCTTTCCCTCTCCCCTGACTCCCTTCCCCGCAAGGTGTAAAATTCATTTCCAACATAGTATTCTTTGTTAGTATCACTGTTGCATTGGTTCGACCTTTGTCCTTTGTCTCACCATTTATGTGTTTCCCCTTCCCATCCCCAAATCAGATAAACTTACATACAAGACAAAGGGAACCAAAATCAAAAACAGTGAAAACAGGGGATAAATCAAAGGGAAAAAATGAAAGAAAAAAGAAATAACAACACAGGTCATTAAACAACTACCTCTTGTTGGAGTTCATTTTGATTAGCATCATTTATATTATGATATCTACATAGCTATTGGGTTATTGTGATCCTCTGCTAGGATTTTCCTAGACATATATTAATTTTTAAAAATGAGGGTAACCATGGAACCTATGTTTCTTTGTGTCTGGCTTACTTCCAAGTCTTTCCAAGTCTTTCCATTTCCTTACGAACGGGGAGATGCCATTTTTTCTGATGGAAACATAGAATCCCATTGTGTATATATACCACATCTTCTTGATCCATTCATCTACTCAGCAGCATCTGGGTTGGTTCCATATCTTAGCTATGATAAATAATGCTGCAATGAACATAGTTTTGCTGGTAGCTTTAGTGTGGCTATGTTTGTGGTCATTTGCGTAAATGCACAGGAGTAGGGTTGCTGGGTCATAGGGGAACCAGATGAGCTATATTTTTATGCAACAAACAGCTAACTGGATTTACTTACACCAAGATCACAACAAACACAGAAAAAATGCACTGTTCTGTGGTGGTGGTGGTAGTGGTGATGACAATGTAGGCAAGAGAAAAATTTTAGTACTACTAGAATATTGTGTGTATACATATATATGTATATATATTTATCACACATAATTTATTGCTTACCCAAACACCATCACTAGTCAGTACCTGACTATGAGTAAGAGTGGCCTTGAGAGACAAAGATGATCTCTCTGCCTCCAGCCACTCCCCTCAGTAACTAGGCAGAACCCAGTGATTTAGCAACATGCTGTGAGCAGTAATGACCTAGGTCTTTTTTGGGCTTAAGCCTAGAAGAGCTAATGTGGAGCATTCAGCCATCTGTGTACGCCACACAGATCTGATATACAGCTAAGTAGTTGGAAACATAACATGATCCTAACTGTAGTGAGTCCTGAGGTTTCAGAGTTCATTTTCCTGCCCGTATGCTAATCCATCCTTACTAATGCAATGTGTGTGGTGGGGGGAGAGGGGTGGCAGAAGTGAGTGACCAGTGAAGATTCATGGTGATAAATGGTACAGTCCAGCACTTCTTAATCCCTTCCACCTATCCAACAAATATTTATATAGCGGGTACTAAAGATTAATGAACAAAATAATAAAAAAATCTGGCCCTGAAGCATAGTCTAACAGAAGAGGGACCATAAATAAAAAAAAGAAATTAGATAAAGAGGTATATTGGATAACAATTTTTTAAATGTCTTATTGTGCAAAATAAGGTATGTTAAATGTAATCCTGGCCCTAATAGAATTGGACAAAAGGTCCTCAGAACCTAATTCTGGGCTAATGTCATTGAAGGGAAGTTGGATGTCCCTGGCTACGTAGTTAAGGACACAAAATGGCAGCTGGGATCAGATCTAACGTTGCAGGGAAGCAGGGATGACATGACTAAAGACCTGTCTTGTTCCCATCAGGCCTTGAGACCTAGCACATGTGCCCTTGGCAATCATGGCCCGGCAGGAATGTACCCCTCTAGCCTTCGTCCAATCAGAAGTGCTTTGCACACATGCGCAGAAATTGGGTTCCAATCACAAGGTAGTGTTTGTGTTTGTGCTTCAAGGCAAGGGAACCAATCACAAGGCTACCCACAGCGCGTTTCTGTCCCTCTACCAATAGGACCAGAGCATGCATTTTGTGGGAGGAGAATAAAGGACCTTACATGTAGCAGAGACTGGATTTACAAGGCCAGGGTCTCTCCCTGTACAAATTGTTCATCTTGCTGGTTTTTTCCTAGGTTTCATGTAGCTTTCAAATAAACTTGCTCTGTCTGTTTTAAACACTTTCTCGCCCTTTAATTCTGCAATCAGTGGAAAAGACAAATCCATACCCTAGATAGTAGCACCATGGCTGCTAACTTCTCATGAGTGTTAAATCCTGAGGAAAAAGAAAGGAGCCTTCAGAGAACATGAATGAACTTTGTAGAGAACAAGGGAGTCCCGTGGTGTGGTGAGACGACCCAGTTCATGGGGAATGTAAGCTAAACTCTGTGTGTGTGTGTGTGTGTGTGTGTGTGTGTGTGTGTGTGTGACATGAATCTACCTAGGGCCTGGGGACCAGGGGCTTGAGCAGTAAAATCAGTGCCAGCAGTGTCATTCTGCCCACTCCTGGGGTTGGATCTCAGTCTAAGGACTTAATGCCCCCTCAGCGGTTCCGTAGCCCCACTCCTCTCTTGCAACCCAACAGCACACAGATTGCAGGTTCACCATTTTCAGACTTCCATTCCTGCTCGCCCAGATAAAGATCTCCTGGTTTGCTAATTAGCAGTGGCATCTCCCACTTACCTTCTAAAACCTTCTGCAGTAAATAAAAACACCACCATGGGCCTGGCTTAGCAGGAAAGAAAGGAGGAGGATAGGAGCGGGAGGAGGTTTCAAGACTGATATTTGGATCCACATGTCCCCCACAGTGCCAGACAGACTGTCTCAGACCCCTGGGAGGAAGATGTAATGCACACAGTCACTTGGTGGTTTGAAAATTAAGTACAGTTCATTAAAACACAATATTTAGGTATAATAATTCTGCAGGAGCAGCTTTGAATAATTGAAGGTGCATTTAATTGACTCTATTGCTCTGCTGTGAATACGATGAGTGAGACAATAGCAATTTTTAAAGTTGAGTAAATATCGATTCATAAATTTTCAATGTGGAAGGTCATTGGTATCAACACACAGCTTAATTCTCAGTGCACAGCCCTGAGCTTGCACAAGCTGACATTAAACAAGGCTATCACAAACTCTGCCAGGCCCCACATTACTCTATATGCACCCCAGTTCCTCTGACCCATTTTCCTTTTGTGATGCATCCCACAGATACAGAGAATCCTTATTATTTTGAGAAAACTGGTAAACTATCAACTTCATAATCATTTTTTATAAATTATCTGTAAATGTTAGTACAGATGGGATTCAATTCAACATGTCAGTTTATGAGTACAATGCATCTCAATTAATTGCACTCCTTAATTTCACAGTAATAATATCAACAGCTAGGTTTATTTAAGTGTTTTCCTCTATTCTTTCTTTTCTGTGTGTTGGGGGTTGCAGGAGAGTGAGTGCATGTGCATCAATCCTGGGGCTTAAACTTGGGGCCTGGGCACTGTCCCTGAGCTTTTTTACTTAAAGATAGTGCCCTACCACTTGAAACATAGCTCCACTTCTGGGAGGTGTTTTTGGTAGTTAATTGGAGATAAGAGTCTCATAGACTTTCCTGCCCACGCAGGATTGGAACCACAATACTCAAATCTTAGCCTCCTGGGTAGCTAGGATTACAGGCATGAGCCATCAGTACCCAGTAGAGTTGCTTTTTTTGTTTTGTTTTTACTATATCAAGCACTTAGTACTTCTACAAGCAATGGATTAGTTAATATATCTTTATCTTCTATAAGCAGCAGGGAACTTCTGTCTTCACTCCTGCATTTGATCTAAAAAGTCCAAAATGTTACACATTACATTATGATTATATAGTGGTCTATCGTAACGTAACTAAATTTGAAATTACAAGTGTAACTGAAAGAGACATTGTTAACTTATATAACATAATTTGAATGTGACGTTAGAATTTACTAAGCACTTTGCCTATAAACTGTCTGCATAATCATTCCAATATGTCTTCAGTGGATATCATATAATCATCCAACTCTGCTTTGCTGGTTGGAGACTTGTAGAGCCTGCATTGCTCAGGGTAGGCCTGGAAGCAGTATCCACTGGCTTGCAGTGATCTGTAGCCTTAGTTGACACTAAGGTCACAAGATATTGTAACCTGGCACTCTCTGTCTTCCAATACAAGCAGATAAAAATAATTATCAGTACAGACATAAAGTTCAAACAATACAGATAAAACAGCTAACTGCAGGCAACAATCCCTAACGCTCAGATACCTTATGTAAAGAAGCCAAAAGGAACTCAATGTGGTTGCACATGCCTGTAATCTCAGTTATCATAACAATGTCTGGGGGCTCTTCCATGTCAGAGGACATATAGGGGGAAAGTTTTCAGCAACTGCCTGGGGGAAGATTTTAAAGGGCATAAGTCTTCTGGAAGTTATGTACATTTTCTCTCCTTTCTTGTCCTTCCTCTTCCTGCCTGGGATGCAGTTTGATGGCTGCATCCTGGACCCTAACACAACCATGAGGAAGAAAACCTCCTGCCTAGGACAATAAAGCAGAGAGAGAAGCTTGAGGTTCCGGTGTTCATGGAGTTATCAGAATCATCTGAGCATACCTCATCTGTTGGTAACCTCATATAGAAGATTTGAATCAAGAAATTGTGATATATATATATATATATATATATATATATATATGTATGTATGGTATTGTAGAGAGCTGCGTGCAGCCGCACTTGGAAGATGGCGCCGGCTTCCGCCCTCCGCCTTCCCGATGGCGAGTGCTCTCTGTGGTAAACAACTCCTTATATGGCTAAGGCAAAGAATCTGGCTTGCTTCCGCGCACCTGAACCTATTGGTGGTTCCCACGTGGCGTATCAGGGTTGGCTACCCAGCGGGTACTTAAGGCTGTGGGAATTTTCCCCGGGGTTGGGGTCAGAAGATTGCTCAAAGGTCCTGAATAAACTGCAGAGAGAAGAGTTCGGTGTCGTGTCTTCCTTGGTGGTCGAGGCGGTAGCGACATGGTATACATATGGTATATATATATACATACATATTATATAGAGAGATGGGGAGAGGGATTTTATTCATCCATTAGGAAGAATGATATGTCATTTGTCAGGAAATGAATGGACCTGAAAAAGATTAAAAATCACGTTAAGTGAAGTAAGTCAAGCTCGCAGAGACAATCAATGCATAAACATGCATAGGTATAAGTTAG
This sequence comes from Dipodomys ordii, assembly GCF_000151885.1. Classification (NCBI taxonomy): domain Eukaryota; kingdom Metazoa; phylum Chordata; class Mammalia; order Rodentia; family Heteromyidae; genus Dipodomys; species Dipodomys ordii. The sequence continues at coordinate 14,116,986 of NW_012267235.1, read as the reverse complement.
AGCTAGATTATAAAAATATACATAAATATGTTCAAGGTCATATGCATATACACAAGCATATTATTAACCAAAATATGGAATATCTTATGCAGGGGAGAATTCCAATGATCTCCCTTCAGCAATGATCTTTAAAATGGTCAATAAACTTATGAAGAAATCCTCAACCTCTCTAGCCATAAAAGAAATGCTAATCAGAAAAACATTGAGATACCACCTCACCCCAGTTAGAATGGCTATAATCAAGAACTCTAATAACAACAGATGCTGGAGGGGATGTGGGCAGAAGGAAATCCTACTACATTGTTGGTGGGAGTGTCAACTTGTTCAACCACTTTGGAAAGCAGTAT
>NW_012267235.1:14099800-14116059 GCF_000151885.1 Dipodomys ordii | reverse complement strand
TGCTGTTGCCCTGCATCTTGTATATACACTTCTCTACCTTGGGGAGGGGAAAGGATAAACAAAATGCTTAAATAGGGATACAGGTTGACCCACTGTAACAATGAGATGTACAAGACACTATGTGAAACACAAACTTTACAATTTATGCAGGAGGGGGGAGGGGGGAGTGTAGTTGTGGAGGTGGGAGGGAAAGGAGGGTAGGGGAAAAACAAAAGAGGAGGTAACAATGCTTGATAGGAAATGTACTCATTACCTTGCTCATGTAACTGTAACCCCTTTGTACAGTATTTTTACAATAAAAAATGTATTTTTAAAAAAACAATGATCTTAAAATTTTACAACATGAAAGCTGGAACTCCTGGTGCATGGGGGAGGTAGGATGAATGGAGAGAGGAAGGAGGGATGAATGCAGTCATAATATTCAATGCACATATATGAAAATGGAGCTAGGAAAATTGAAGTGATGGGTGGGGTTGGAAGAGATGGGGGGGATGATGAAAGGGGTGACATTATCAACATGTGTTAATACTCAGAAATTGACAAGTTGAATTGGAACCCCTCTGTACAACTTCTTAAAGATAATTGTTTTAAAGTGGTTTACAAACTAAGGACTGTGGCCCATTAGATAGTAAAGAAATCTATTCATTGAGCTGCCATTAACATTGTAAAATAAAAGGAAATAGAAAGCATTACCCATAACTAAGCTCAGTTCTATGAAACTTGTTTCTTCTATGTTCTATGAACATGTGTCCTTAATCACTGTATAAAATGTATATCTTATTGCTAATCATGGTAAAAGTTTACTTTTTTGGAAATGAAAAGATTTAGTCTTTTATTGCCTGTTGGGGTAAATGAATTGAGACAGAGTGATAGGTAAAGAGTTTTGGTAGCAATAAGCCAATGTTGTTGGAAGATGGCAAGGTATCTCCTTTATGAAATCCTTCCCTCTATCCATAATAATGAGTCTCCTGATTTTTCAAAGGAAGGGAACCAGGAAAAATGTGGATCTCAGACTGATGGGTACCTTAGTTGCCATCTTGTGGAGTAAGGACTGTGACTCTTACTTACATAGGTCATGGAGAGTTGCAGTGCAATGAATCTAAAGGAAATATCAATATCATAATCTAGGATGGGGAGCCCAAGTCACAAGGATTGTGCATTTAAGGGCCACTTGAGTTACGTAGGGAGCCCCAGACCAACATGGGTGACATAATGAAAACATGTCTCAAATAGGAGGAGAAAGAAAAAGGACAAGACAATATGATGAGCCAAGATCTGGTGGTCTCTGGTGTGGTTGATGTTTCTGATCACATATGACCTTCTGTAAGACCGGACTAGGACCAGCCATAATCAGAAGGAAGGTGTTATGCTTTCTTAATGTTAATGCACAGTGAATACACAAGAGATAAATATGTAGGAGTAGCTAATTTTAAGAGAGAGAGACAGCAGACAGAGTGAAGAGAGACTTTAGAGACTTTGTGGGTTTTCTATATGTGCATTTAGTCTAATCCTAATTAATGCAGATTTCATAGTGAACCTAGGAAGGTATTTGAAGATAGGAAGTGAGGATGTAACAATTTCAGATTTGAGCCTAAGGGCTTAGAAAACTGATGACACTGGTTATGAGTTAATAAATCACTGGGTTTTTTTTGGTTGTTGTTTGTTTTTGTTTTGTTTTGTTTTGTTTTTTACTTTGGAAAGCATGTTATGGGAGACTGAGGAAATAATAAGGAAAACTCAGAAACTTAAAATGGGATGGTTTTTTTTGCCACTTTTTTTTCAATACCCTACAAAGCAAGCATGAATTCAAGTCTGTGAGCAGAAATAAAAGGAAATGCCACATTGCTGAAGAAGACCCTGTCTTCTGCAAACAAGTGACTAAGAATCCATTATTTGGATTTTTGCGAGACTGAAGAAAATCCATTGCTTTGGTCTTACTCAAGCAGTTATTATAAGCTATGATGGATAAATAATGGCCTTTGCAAGAGGTAGGACTAATGACTCACCAACAAAGGCCGGAGCTTTTCGCACATAGACTTACCCACTCACCTTTTTTCAGGATTCTGAATGTCTTGAAGACTTCACCCATTAAGTTGTAAAGGTGGAATGGGTGAGCCACATCCTAATAAGTAGGTTTGAAAGTCTTATGACCCAGCAATTCCACTCCTGGGTATTTACCCGAAAGATTACAAATCAGGATTCAGTGAAGCCACCAGCACATCCATGTTCACTGCAGCACTATTCACCACAGCCAAGGTATGGAATCAGCCCTGATGCCCCTCAGGGGACAAATGGATCAAGAAAATGTGGCATATACACAATGGAAGTTTGCTCATTCCTTCAAAAGAATGATATTGTATCATTTGCAAAGAAATGGAAATATTTGGGAAAAATCATGCTATGTGAAGTCAGTCAGACCCAGACAGACAAAGGATCCATGTTTTCCTTTATATGTGGAAGCTAGATGTGGCTTACAGACTCATAAGTAAATACGTTGGGTGGTAGGTAAGTATATACGAATATTTAACTGAAATACAGCAAATTCAAGGGAGATCTCAAATAGTGTAATTCCTTAGAAAGCCAAAATCCATAGGTCCCATGGTTTCCCTTATTTGCATTAACTAGTATATGTCTGAGTCAAACAGAAAAGGTCAGATAAGTTGATGTTAGGGAAATGAACCCTAAGATATGTATTCAAATGTTTTTTTCTTTCATGGGATTGTTTCTAACACATTTATAGGATTATTTCTTTGTTGCTTTGTATGTCCCTCCCCCAAAGTATAACCCCTGCTTTCACTGTATTTGATGTTGGTATAATTGTGGAGGGGAAAAACAAATCGTTTAACTAGGGATACAGGTGGACTCATTGCAACAATGAGATGTACAAGTTGTTATGTCAAAAAAGAACTTTACAACTTTGGTGGGGGAGGTGGAGGATTGGGGGGGAAGATGGGAAGGGATGGGAAGGGGAAACAAAGGAGGAGGCTACAATGCTTGATAAGAATTGTATTCATTATCTTGCCCATATAATTGTAACCCCTCTGTACAGTATTTTCACAATGAAAAAAAAAAGAAAGCCAAAATCCAAGTTTAGCAAAATAAAACACCAGGAAGTGGGTACTCAAAATGGGTGGAGTGGATCAAAGGAAAAGGGGTAGATGAATGAAAAGGAGAAGAGAGGGAAAATGTAGACAAGAATCTTATGTCTATCTTACAAAATTAATAAGAGTAAAAGAAGTAGTGGGGAGGAGGGAGGGATAAGTTAGAATGTTGAAAGGGGTGACATTGATCAAATATATTCTATTCATAAACCTCTTTGTTAAATGGAACTTGTTTGTATAACTACTTAAAGATACTAAACAAAGAAAATCTAGCCAGGTGCCAGTGGTTCATGCCTGTGATCCTAGCTACTCAGGAGACTGAGATCTGAGGATCAGGGTTCAAAGTCAGCCCAGGGAAGGAAAGTCCATGAAACTCTTATCTCCAATAAACCACCAGAAAACCGGAAGGGGCACTGTAGCTCAAGTGGTAGAGCACAGGGACAGCACTCAGGCCGAATTCAAGCCCCACGACCAACAACAACAACAAAAAAATCTCTATGCATGATCAAGGTCATTATCAAAATATGTACCAATATGACATTGACCAGAAACAAGTAGACATGCTGTAGATCTCCAATATTTTGGATATTCAAACTGAAGATAGATAGATAGATAGATAGATAGATAGATAGATAGATAGATAGATAGATAGATAGATAGAGAAGGAAGGAAAAGAGGGAGAGAGGGATAAATAAAGTCTGCTACTACATCTAGTTTAAGGAGATTGCTTAATAGGGAATGAAATTTTAGAGAGAGAGATGAAATAAAGAAGAAATAAATGGGGCTGGGAATGTGGCTTAGTGGTAGAGTGCTTGCCTAACATGCATGAAACCCTGGGTTGGATTCCTCAGTACCACATAAACAGAAAAAGCCAGAAGTGACGCTGTGGCTAAGATGGTAGAGTGCTAGCCTTGAGCACAGAGAGGCTCAAGGACAGTGCCCATGCCCTGAGTTCAAGCCCCAGGATTGGCAAAAAAAGAATAAATGAAGAATGGAGGAAGAAACGAAGGAGGATGGGAAGTAGGTAGAGATGGGGGCAGCACTCTATCTTGGCTCCTTCTGTTCTTTGGATCATTTCAGAAGCTTCATACACTCCAGTCCTGCAAAGACCTTTGAAATATACTATTGCTTTAGGCCACACCCTCCCCAATTCTGACTTAGATGGGCTAGGATGGAGTTAAGATACTTGTACTATTTAAGACTCCCACATAGTGTTTATGGACTCATAGACTGAGGCCCATCGGACAGGCAGTCAATCCTGAGTTGAGTGGCAGAGGCCATGAGCAGCATCTTCATCCTCCCCCTAGTGGGAACTTCATTACTTCTGTGGGTGGAATCTTGAAGTTCTCTTATGAAAAGTAGGAAGTCTGCTACTATATCTAGTTACAGGAGTTTTTTCATAAATGGGGATGGAGTTGTATTGTGTCCTTTTTCTAGCTTTTGAGCTGAAAGGTTAATTTGATCTTAAGCTCTTTTATTTTTATAAAAGAGCATTTATGGTTATAAATTTCTTTCAGAATATCATTTTTGTCTGTAATTCACAGTTCTACCCTGTAATGTTATTTTTTCTGATATATGAAGATATTTTCATTTCTATCCTGGTCTCTTTAATTCAAAAGTAGTTCAAAAATGTATATGTGGGTTTCTCAGTATTTTTTTAATGCAAAAGATCCTTCCGTTGTCTTTTTCTTGTTAATACCAAACTCTGTTGCATTTGGCAGACAAAAATGGCCTTCCTTTTAGAATTCATTGGGTTTTTTAATGACCCAACTCAAATTACTTTTTTTTAATTGAGATGCAATTACAGCCAGGCACCTGTGACTTGCACCTGTAATCCTAGCTACTCAGAAGACTGAGATGCGGAGGACTGCAGTTCAAAATAGAAAAAATCTACAAAGACTCCATCTCCAATTAACTAGCAAAAATGATAGAGTGCCAGCTGTGAACAAGAAAGCTGAGCAAGAAGCCTGAGGCCCTGAATTCAAGCTGGAGTCCTGGCCAAAACAAACAAAACAAAAACATAGTTACAAGTAATATAATCAAAAACTATATCTTCTATTGGGCATAAAACTAAAAACACATTTAATTCCAATGACCTATTTCTTTGATCATTTATATCTCTGCCTATCAATATACAAGTAAAATATGAAATTGCTAGTTTTTCCTTGCATTTCTGTTTCAGCTTTATGTATGACGGTGGCTTCATGCATGGGCCTTGATGTTTCTATATGGATTTGTGTTGATATTTCAAGTCTAAGTTATTGGTACATAACTGTTGTATTTGAGTCTTCTGGAGATGAACGCATTTGGATACATATGTGTACATAGATACAGGAGAGGGGATGATTAAGGACTTGACATATGTGATTATGGAGCTGAAGTGTCCCACAACAGCCGTCTGCAAGCTGGAGGCCCAGTAGTAGTGAGGCTGCGTCTGGTGGGCTCGGTGCCTCAGAATCAGAGAAGCCAACGGTACAACTTCTAGCCTAAGAGCAAAGGCCTTAGATTTCAGTGGCTTCTAGTATAAGACTTGGTGCAAAGGCCAGACTCCTGGAGGTATGACATCCACTAGGAGAGACAGGAAATTGATAGATAGATGCAGTTCTGTCTCCTGTTTTTATTCTCTCTGGGCCTCAGTCACATGGAGATTGCCCGCACGCCATGAAGGCATATCTACCTCCCCTGGTCCACTCAGGCCTGGGCACCATCTCCCACAGCGACTGACGCTTTGCTGGGTTTCCAGGTGTTCTCCAGGTCAAGGTGATCTGGAGCCAACCACTGTTTGCTTGCATCGTGTTTTCCTTTGTAATTCCATTAGGTTCCATGTACATTTTGCTATTGGAGATTTAGTTATTGATATGTTGACCCTTTGTTTTCAGTATTTCTTTGTCATTTTGCTTGTAAAACATCTCATGTGAATGACATCGATCTGGATATGAGGGTTTCTCCCCCCTCAATCTGAGAGTCTCAATCTTTTGATTTACTAGTTGGATCCATTGTTTTGATTACTTGGAGTTATTCCTGCCCAATGATTTTATGTTTTCCATACCTTCTCGCTGCCCTTGGTGTTTTATTTTTTTCCTCTTTCTCACTTAATTGGTCAAACTTGGCTTTGCTTCATTTTTCTTCTAAGTTTAAAATATACTTGTTAGAGTTATCCTCCCACTGGCCATTCTTAGCTATTCAATATGTCTACTGAAACTATCCAAACTCAAATCAGTATCTAACTTTTGCACCAAAAAGATCTCCACTGCCTCAGCTTTTGTATCCCTGTCTGCTCACCCCTTACCACCTTCCCAGCATCTCCCCATCGTGTTGACAGTACATTGTATGGGGTGGTTTCTGAACTCACCTTTGCTTCTTAGAGTTAGTGTCTTGATCTTGGATTTATCTTTTCCTAGGGGCCTTGGGGGATGATTGGAGAATTCTTATTTTTAAAATCCCAGAAACTTGTGAATATTTCAACCACTTTTCCTCCTCCTTAGAAAATGTAATTTAATAATTCATGTCTAGTTGATTATTGCTAGAGCATGATAGTGCAAGGAAGTAAAAAAAATAGCAGGAAAAAAGAACTCATCCTATCTGTAAAGTTCTTGTTTTCTGCCTGGGCTCAGATAGCAGACTCTTGGGTATTTAGTGATTCTATCAGTGAGCACATGGAGGTTTGCTTCCTCTATCCTCACAGGAGTAAAGAAATGTTCTGATTGGACCACTGCTTTCACTATGCTATAAAAGGGGCTATGAAAGGGGATGAGAACCAGGTCCCATTATGAAGCTATCCTTACTCAGACATGGCGGTACCCACCTGCAGTGCCAGCTAATCAGAAAGCTGGGATTGGAGGATCATTTGAGCCAATGAGGCCAAGGCCAATCTAGCAATAATGAGACTTCATCTAAAATAAAAAGAGCCAGGTACTGGTGGCTCACAACTAAAATCCTAACTACACAGGAGGCTGAGATCAAAGGATCAAGGTTTGAAGCCAGCCTAGGCAGACAAATCCATGAGACTCCTCTCCAATTAACCATCAAAAAGCCAAGAGTGGAGGTATGGCTCAAGTGGTAGAGTTCCAACCTTGAGCAAAAAAGCTATGCAAGAGTATGAGTTTAAGCCCTAGTATACTCTCTCTCCCCCTCTCACTCCCCCCCTCTCTCTCCTTCTTCCTCTCTCTCTCTCTCTCACACACACAGAGTTGTTGAAAGATACACTCAGCTTCATATATTTGGACATAAAAAAGGAAATCTCACCACCAAAAAGGAACAGTAGGTGTGGGTAATGTCTGGTTATCACTTACTGTTAGAAAGGAAAGCCATTTTCTCTACAATGGGTTGACCAATTAGGCATCCACAAGCAAAAACAAATGTCTGTCACATCTCATGCCATGAATGAAAATGAACTCAATCTACAAAACTCTAAACTAGAAAACTTGCATGAGAAAACAGGGAAAAGATCTTTCTGTGCTTGGATTAGGCAAAGATTCCTTAGGTACAATCCAAAAGCATAACTCGCATGAGAAAGAAAACAATAGACTACATATCATCAAAATTAAAAATACCTGGATGCTGGAAGCTCACACCAGAAATCCTAGCTACTCAGGAGGCTGAGATCTGAGGATCTTGTTTTGGAGTCAACCCAGGCAGAAACTCTGATTTTCAATTAAACAGTAAAAAGCCAGAAGTGGAGGTGTGGCTCAAGTAGGAGAGCACCAGCTTTGAGCAGAAAAGCCAAGTGAGGATGTGAGGTCCCTAGTTCAACCAATATAAAACCAAACTGATCCAGAAATGGAAGTCACACTCCATTTAACTGGCCTTATTATGCTATCCTCTGGAGAGTCCTTCAGTGACCAGGTCCAATGCAGACTTTTTTCATTCTTTTTTATTGTTATTTTATAGGTGATATACAGAGATCTGGTTATAGTTATTTAAATCAGATAAAGAGTAAATTTCTTGTCAGATACCTGTGGCTTACACCTGTGATCCTAGCTACTCAGGAGACTGAGGTTAGAGGATTTTGGTTCAAAGCCAGCCTGGGCAGAAAAAGTCCATGAGACTCTTATCTCCAATAAACTCCTCAGAAAAATGTGGAAGTGGCCCAAGTGGTAGAGCACTAGCCTGGAGCACAAAGAAGCTCAGGAACAGCACCCAGGCCCATAATTCAAGCCCCAGGACCAGTAAAAAGAAAGTGTACATTTTGCGGGGATGGTGTCCCCCCTTTCCTCTATCTCTCCCAGTTTTTCCCTCCTATTCCCAGCCACAAGTTGTATACTTTATTTTCCACATAGTGTCTAGCGAGCTGCATTTGTTCACCCTTTGTCCCTCCATTTCTGTGCCCCTTCCCCTCCCAAAGACAGATAAACAAACAAGGTAAAAAGAAAAGCAAACAACAACAGTGACAAGGAAAAAAACCTCTTGTTCTCATTTCCTGGACTTCATTTCCATAAATATTAGTTTATATGAGCAGAAGCACATAGGTATTTTAAAATATGTTCATTTCATGTCACTGTTGGCTTGGAGGACTCTGGGGTCCAGGGCACAAGATCTGGCTTGCACAAGCTCATTCCCTCAGCTTTGAAGAACTTGCCACCCTGTCTGACAGCTCCCTCCTGCTAACCTACATGTTCGATCAATCTGCTCCTATTCCCTTTACAAAGGATTATTGTTTGTGTTTTTACTTTTGGAAAGTTTTAGAACTTTTCTTGATCCTTGGTTTTGTGAAATTTTGCAACTGTATTTTGCATTTATCAAAACTTGGCACACAGTGAACCCTTTAGTCTGAGGACCCTTGTTTCTCCTATCCTGGAACTAATTTCTATCCTTAGTTCTAATTTGCTCCCATCCCTGCCCTCTCTCTGCTTTATCCAGAGTAATCACTACTCATTATCATCCCTAAAAACCATTCTCTCCCTTCTTCATACAGCAAAGTACCGGTTTCAGTGTGATACATTGCCACAAGGAATGGTTAACGTCTAGCAAAAGAAAACCAAGGAAAGGTGTTTTGTAGAGCTTGAGATTCAACAAGGTGGCAGAGCACCTAACTAGCAAGCATGAGGCCCTGAATTCAAACACCAGTATCAGATAGATAGATAGATAGATAGATAGATAGATAGATAGATAGATAGATAGATAGATAGATAGATAGATAGATAGATAGATAGATAGTAGATAAATACATACATACATACATACATACATAGATGCTGCAGTAAGTGTAGTATCATGAAAAACCTGCTTCTGGATGGGATATTACTTTGCTGGTGAAATCTTCCCTTTCTGTGTCTAACTAAGATATGTGGCTAGAGCTCTAATACCATTTGGAACCATTAGATGAGGTTGAAGATGGAAATCGCATACGGACGTGATAATGAAGCAGAAGGAAATAAGGGTCACCAATGGTATTTGTAGTCATTACACCAACACTAGGCTTCCTTTTTCTTGATAGATAGGTAATTCTATTATCTTGTTAAGCTCTTGCTTTACGTGGCTTACCATTTCTAAGCCACACTTAATAATCTTTCAGAGTCTTTTGGACATTTCTATTATAGAGATGTTTGAAATTCTGAACATTTCCATTATCTGCTACATTTTCATCCTAGAGTTGACTCCTTTTGGACAGTTAGTTCCCATCCCTAAGTCCTCAGTTCAGGCTTTAGATGTTAAGATGCCAATCTATTCATCAGTCTTTTAACTTTTAATATGATTTGCTTTAAGGATATCAAACCAGCACTTTTTTGTGTGCCCATACTGAAGCTTAACTTAGTGTTTAGGCACTATCCCTTAGCTTTTACACTCAAGGCAGATGCTCTGTGACTTGAGCCATAGCTCCACTCTGGCCCTGTGCTTGTTCATGGGAGATAAAAAGCTCATGGATGTGTCTGGCTACGCTGGCTTCAAACGTGATCCTCAGATCTCAGCTTCCTGCGTAGCTAGAATTACAGGCATGAGCCAGTCACCAGCACCCAGTGAGCTGTGTTTTAAATTGTGTAAAACACATATAACGTAGGCTTTACTATTGTAACCATGCTTAAGTGGCAGTAAGTCCATTTATACTGCTGTGCAACTATCTCCAGCCATCTCCAGCATCTGCCATTCTCTCCAAGAGCAACTCTATACCATCAAAAGTAGCTCCCATTCCTAGCTCCTGGAAGCATCATTCTACCATCTCTCTGTGTAAGTCTGACCACTCTGGATTCCCCATGTAAGAGGACTCACGCAGCATTAGTCATGTCTGCCTGGCATGTTCCATTTCCCCTAATGTTTTCAGGGTCTCCCCACACAACACCCTGTGTCACAATTCCCGTCCTTTACTTTCTTTTCTTGAAGGTGGAACATTCTGTTGTATTTTATTTATCTGTTCACTTTGAATGGGATACTAGTTGTTTCTAGCTTTTGACTACTGAGAATAATGCAAGTAGCTGGGTATGGTACAGTACACTTCCCAGCACTTAGGAACCTGGAGTAAGAAAGTGTGCATTTAAGGTAAATCTGGGCTATCAGAAAAGGTCTTGCCTGAACAAAATGAAAGTAGTGATGATGGAAATGTGGATGTGGGTGTATCCAGATAATTCTTAGAGTTGCTGCACTTCATACCAGTCTAAGGGTAAGTGATCAAATGTACTGCAAGTTGTGATATGCTTTCTTGTAAATTTTGTTCTCAGATGGAACTGAGAACCATTCTCAGCTTCTGAGTTTGGCTTTGGGAGAAGCACTAGCTTCTCTCAAACCTGATATTTTAATGGCTATTTTGGAAATACGAGTCTCATGGATGTTTTTTCTGCACAAGGTTGCTTCTAACCATAATCATCCAAATCTCAGTCTCCCCAGTAGCCAGAATTACACGTATGTGCTGCCAGAATTCATCTTCTGTTGAACGTGACGGAGTAAGTTTGGGAAGTGGGGGTGTTAACTCTTCTTCTGGCACACAGGCTGCCTGGCTCTTCTGAAGGTTAACAGACACCCCAGATCTTGTCCAGCTTGTGACCCCAACAGCCACACTCACTGCACCCTCTTGAAGCGTGATACTTCCATTTGTTGTTGTCCACATACTGCTAAATCTCCTACCAGCCACTCATTGGACATCTTGGAACAGGGCTCATTTTTTTAGCTTGAACTCAAGTGGCTAGTGCTGTGCCACTTGTGTGAGCCTCACAGCTCTACTTCTGGCTTTTGTGCCATTAATTGGAGATAAAAGTCTCATGGACTTTTCTGCTCAGGATGGCTTCAAGCTTCAATTCTCAAATCTCAGCCTCCTGAGTAGCTAGGAGCCACCAGCACCGAGTTCACACTAGATTTTTATGGCAATTTCCAAGCTCCACGTGAGAGACTTTTTATAGCCCCATCCACCACTAGCATCTCTTCTTCCCTCCCAGCATGGTTATGGAGACTTGTCACCATCCCTATTTCTGACACTTCTCAGACATTGCAGCAGGAGGAAGATGGCTGCCACATGTACGTTATCTGCCATCTTGAACCAGCATCAAGTTACTTCTGGAAGTTTCTCGTTCTCAAGTTTCCAGCACAAATCAACAGTCTGTTATTTGGAGGAGGATCATAAAAAGAACTGATAGTACTGCGACATTCATGCATTTGTCTCTGTTAAGCAAACAGGAATTTTTTGGTGGCCAAATATTTTGACAAAAAGCTTTGAGATTTCCTTCCTGTGCTCTCCCTAACGAATAACTTTTCTTCAGCTCAGAAAGCCAGTGGGTAGTTTAAGTACCAATTACTCTTTCATGCGATTTGTATTTCTCCAACCCATCTTCCTGCAGAGGCAGACAGGTCAACATCCAGATACCTAGGCAGCCACAAGCACAGTGTAAGAACTTCTGGTGGACGTAGGAAGCTCAGCAGCTCCTAGAGAATCCCACCTGGGCTCCAAGCTGAGTTTCTGAAGGTGAATCCCTAAGGGCAAATAGTGGAGGGGAGAAAAATAATGTCCTCTACTTTCTGAAGTTTGTTGATTGGGGCCCTGTACATTAAGCTGAAAGAAGTTCTACTAGCAAAAGAAAGGCAATTAGATTATTTTTTTAAAGTCATATTGAAAGCAGAAAAAGATCCTGGCTAGGCAATCAGGGCAGCGACTCCCTCCCACAGAGGTTCTGTATCCCTAACCATGGCCCTGAGCAGTCCTGTGTGCAGGCCCCTGGGTACGACATCACCATGGCCATCAGCATCCCATGTGTAGGCCCCTAGACATCTCATCCCCATTGACATGGGCAGTCACACATGCAGGCCTCTGGACACTATGACACGTCTCATTGTCCCTGGAAGAATTACCCATGAACAATGGGCCGATTAGATCCCATACTTGTGTACCAGAATGGGCATCCTGTCAGAGGGGCTTCACAGTGCATGGAGAGCCTGTGTAGGCTGCGGGGTGCTCAGATTATGTCTAGGGAGTGACATGGTCCACAGGCTGCCAGTCACATAGCTCTCTTCTGCACACATCACCCCAAGCACCCCTCCTGCCTAGCAGGATCTCTGCTTATAATTTTCTTTGGTAAATGTTTGTCATTTTACTCTTCCCTCTCTCTTTGGACTTCACTCCTCAAAATCATAGATACAAAGGACCTGATCCAAGTTTTTCAATTTTGGGATATCAAATCTATATAACAACCCAAATTCTAGTGATCAGCAACTCTAAAAGGTAGCTGGAAATTGAGGTTCCTTCATTTACTTTAACAAGAGAAAGGGATGAGGAGAAGAGGGACCTGTAGGAAGTACAAATAGAACCTCTTTAGGAAAGACAAATGGATGTTTAAGTAGAATAAACAGGAAATCAGAAAACCTACAGGAATATTTGTCCATATGGCATGAGTGGTCTTTCCATCTTATTTGGGGGCCAAAAACTCCTGTGGAGAGAAAATTTATGTGAGCTTAATTTCCCCCAAAGTTGCTACTTTTAAATAGAAAAAGGAAGCCTTGTAAAGTCAATTTTCCAGCATCTGTCGACTATCAAATGTCTTCAATGTGAAATAATTTTTATACCAATCCTGGAGTTGTATGAGTCCCAACAGTAGCCTGCAGCTGGGGAGGGAGACTGTTGATTTCAAAACAAAACAGAGACCCATGTAATTGTAACCCCTCTGTACAGTATTTTCACAATAAAAAAATAAAAATAAATAAAAAATAAAATAAAACAAAACAGAGAGTGGAGGGGTGTGATGGACAGTGTAACATGGGAAGACCCTGGAAGTCTGGCAGGAGCCCTGAAATCCTCCACTCACTAATCTGGTGGCCCCATGTCCCTTCATGACATGCAAGGCAGGCTGGGGGTCTGCACCCAAGATCACAGCAGCTCTACTCTCCAGGGCTGGCAGGGGAACCTGAAGGATTGTGCCCACAGGAGTTCTCCAGGATTCTTGGAGACACTGCCCTGCCTATGGGCTTTCACAGGCTGGGAATTAGGAGTGTGGAACAAACTTACCTCATTTCCCAAGAGTTAGCAAACTCCAGTTGCCAAAAGTCATATGCAAATGTAAATGTGTACTGCTCACAAGATGGGGTCCAGTCATTCTGTTGTTTCCTCCCTGTGACTGAGTGTCCCCAGGCACTCACCTTTCCAGGGACAGTTCTGAGTCCAAACCCTTTAGAATGTCCTGCAAGGGATGCATTTCCATATCTAAACAGGCCCCAGACTTTTTCTTTCCTCCTCTTCTGTGATTATTTGGGGGGTAGGGGGAGAAAGTTCTTTGTCAGATTTAAGTTTCCTTTTGGGAAGATGAAAAAGTTCTGAAGACAGATGGTGGTAACAATTGCACAATATGAATGTGCTTATTACCCTTGCAAATGGATAGGGTGGGAAAAAATTGCCAGTACTGTGGTTTGATCTCAGGATCTAGCCCATACGAGGCTGGTGCAATACTAAGCCATACATCTAGCAAATTTCATGTTATATGTATTTCACTGCAACCGCAGCAACAACAACAAAACCCCTCGTAGGCTTGAACTTATGTCAAGTGCCTTACCACTTGAGCCATTCCTCCAGTCCAGCATTTTGCTGGTTATTTGGAGATAGAATCTCAAGGACTTTTCTCCCCAGATTGACTTTCACACCCTGATGCTCATATCTTAGCCTCCTGATTAGCAAGAATTATAGCCCTGAGCAGCTAGTGCCCAGCCCCTTGTGAAATTTTCAAACAGATTTTTAAAGACACAGTTGGCATATGTTAAGTTTGAATGCATATCAAGTTTATGATTTGACACATGGCTGTACATACCTAAGAAACCAGCAGCATAGTCGAGAGGTGAACAAACCCATCATCTCTACCTCTTTGTGCTCCATGGCTCCCTCCAGCTCCTTCCTGACACCTCTCTCCCCACACAACTATGGTCTGCTTTCTGTCATTATGAACTAGTTTGTGGTTCTTATACTTTTGTGTGGATTCGACTCATAGAGTATCTAATTTTTCCTTGCCTTCTTTCACTCTACAGGAGACTGATCCATGGATCTATTGTGAGTTCTTTTCCAATGTAGAATGGCCTTCCATTACAAGGATATGCCACATTCTGAGGCATTTGGGCTGGTTACATTTTGAAGAGCATTATTATTATTATTATTGTTATTGTTGTTGATATAAACCAACTCATCGGGAGCACTGAGGTGGATACCTTCCTTGAGACACAGGTCTTCATTCACTTTTCTTGGATAATTATCTAGGAGTAAAATAGTTGAATAATAGGTTGAGTATTTTAGGAAACTGACAAGTTATTATTATTGTTATCATTACCATTATTGTTATTCTCTGTCAGTCACAGGGCTTGAACTCAGGGCCTGGGTGCTGTCCCTAAGCTTTTTTGCTCAAGGCTAATGCTCTACCAATTTTGAGCCACAGCACCATATCTGGTTTTCTGGTGGTTAACTGGAGATAAGAGTCTCAGACTTCCCTGCCCAGGCTGGCTTTGAACCATGATCCTCAGACCTCAGCTTCCTAAGTAGCTAGGATTACAGTGCCTTGCCAGATTATTATTATTATTATTTGTCGGTCATGGGGCCTGAACTCTGGGCCTGGCCACTGTTCCTCAGCTCTTCAGCTGAAGGTTAGTGCTCTACTACTTGAGCCACAGTGCCACTTATAGCTTTTTCTACTTATGTAGTGTGGAGGAATTGAATCCAGGGACTCATGCATGCAAGGCAAGTGCTCTACCACTGAGCCACCTTCTCAGCCTCCAGATTTTTTTTAATTGCATTGTCATTCTGCATTTGCATCAGCAAAGTTCCTCCATGTCCTCCCCAGCACTGATATGATCAACCTGGCATGTAGCAAAACACAATGAATGTCAGTTCTTCAGCTTTTTTCTGTTTTGTTCACTGAGACAATATTGAGAGAAATGTCTCCTCCACAGAGAGCTGTGATGCACTCTGCAGCTTCTTAGGAGGAGATAGTCATGTTCTTTCTCTGAAGCCTTTATTCCTGAGGTAATCCAGTCTTCGTTCTAGACTGGGAGCTGTGTGGAGAGGCAGGGTATGGCCCACCTCTGACTCCTCCAGACTGCCTAGTTCCCAGCAGGTACATAGTAAATCTGCTCTGAACACAAGGATGAATGAACAACTAACAGCTACAACAGAAGCTGTGAGCGAGGGAAATTAATTTGCAGATGGAATTATTACCTTGTGTATGCAATCTTGCAAAACAATGAGGCACAGCTTGTAGGAGTTTCAAACACTTTTTCAGAAATTTAATTGCCAGTTAATTTTCCTGCAAAACACAATAACCTCTATGAGCCGGAGGAACGAAAGCACAGCTCTGGAAACCTTGCTATGCTCTGTCTGAGACTGTAGAAGTTTTCTCCGAGCTTGAAACCTGAGAATCAAGCTGCTTTGATGGGCACTGTCTTTGTTCCTTTACAGGATGCCTTTCTCCTGCTTCCCTTTGCCCCTCATAGCCCACTGGGCAGGGCTCCAGCCTGGGGCTACAGAAGCTAGAGCAGCCCGGACTGAGCTATACCAAGCTCTTACCTGGTTTTCCTGTGATTTGGTCTCAATCTGGCCCCTGATCAGGGCTTATTATGACTATGATCAAAACACTACGACCATATCTTAGCTATGGTAAATAATGCTGCAATAGATATGGAACCAACCCAGATGCCCCTCGCTAGATGAATGGATCAAGAAAATGTGGTATATATACACAATGGAATTCTATGCCTCCATCAGAAAGAATG
>NW_012267235.1:14064756-14098320 GCF_000151885.1 Dipodomys ordii | reverse complement strand
GAGAGTGTTAAATCTTGGCCACTGTTTGGGGGACAATTGTGAATTCTTCACATCAATCTGCCCTTTGCTTGACCTCCCCTCTCTGCCTCTTCTGCCGTCCTGTGTGAAGGACACCTTGGAGATGAGGGATGAGACATAATGAAGCTAGATAGAAAATTAATCAAATATGACACAGGAATTGATGTGGAATGCAATCCTGGTGGCATATTATTCACCTCCATGCAGTGGAATCTTTGTTTACTGTTTGTAGCATTTGTGAAGGACTCTGGCAAGGAGCAACATCAGGGATTATTTTTCAGAATGGTGACTGGCAAGACAGAAAATGGCCAGTAAGGTGTGTGGTGGGTGGGGGCAGAGGGGGTATTATTGACATGCAGGGAAATTGTTTTAGTTTGATTTCCTTGTTTGGATCTAGTTATATAGAAAATGTCTTAAGATAGCTTCAAAGAATACGTATTACAGCCAAAGCAACTTAGCTATTCATTCATTCAACATTTTTAGTTATCTGTTTATGTTTTTGTCAGTCCTGAGGCTTGAACTCAGGGCCTAAGCACTGTCCCTGAGCTCTTTTGCTCAAGATTACTGCTCTACCACTTGAGCCACAGCGCCACTTCTGGTTTTCCAATGGTTCATTGGAGATAAGAGTCTTATGGACTTTACTGCCCAGGCTGGCTTGGAACTCATTCAACACTATTTATTAAGCTTTTACTCTGTGCCTGGCTCTGGACTAGACACGGGAGCAAGCCAACCACATAATGATGATGTTATAGTAACAGCAGGAGTTGTTGCTATGTGTGTTATCAGACATTTATTATAGCAGTACCGGTGGACTTTGGGTTATGCATTTTAGATGCATTGTCTTATTTAATCTCATATAACTTCATAAAGTAATTACTACTATCAGCCAGGCACTAGAGACTCACACCTGTAATCCCAGCAAGTTAGGAGGCTAAAATATGAGGATTGTGGTTCAGAACCAACCCAGGCAGACCAATTTGAGAGATTCTTATCTCCAATCAATCAGCAAAACCCCAGCAGTGGAACTGTAGTTCAAGTGGTAGACTTTCAGCCTTGAGCAAAAAAAAAGTCAAGTGAGAGCTTGAGACCCTGAGTTCAAGCCTCATGTTTGCATGCACACATGAGCATTCACACACACACACACACACACACACACACAGTAACTATTCTCATTGTCCTCATTTCACAGGAAACTGAGTCACAAGGCAGTTCAACTAACTGCACAGACAGCTTTCCTTCCACAGTGAGCCCTGATGAGGATGGTACCTCCCCACTATGGGTGTGTCAGAGACCAGAGGCTGAATGAGCAGATTACAGCGATGAGGAAGGAATTCCCAGGTGAAATCACATAGCCAATCACTTTTTCCAAAAATAGCTGTGAGGATGTGTGCTGCTGTATATTCCTTGCTGGACCTTCCATGGAGCAATGGTGACAATACTGTCTTCCTTCCCTTGAGCCTTGTCACTATGTGACAGCTCAGGCTACATCACACCCTCTGTCTTGCTCTCTTGGGATGCTGGCTCCCAGAACCCAGTTGCCATGCTGGGGGCCCTCCCAAGCCAGCATGGATGGACACGAAGGTCATGTGGCAAGTCGAGCTGCCTTGTCTGATGATTTGGCTGAAAGCAGAGCTCACGTTGGGAGAGGACCTCACCCTCCATGGAATGAGGGCATCCCCAAACCAACAAGTAGCATCACTACCTCCTGGCAGCCAGCCTCCCAGCCTTCCAGGTTAAACCTCAAGTTCAGCTGAACAGGAGCACTGTTTGAAGACAGAGCCCATTAGAAATGAGGTGCACAAGAGGGGAATCATAAATTCCTCTGAAGGGTGCATCCTATTTGTTATTCAGGAAAGGACCATTTGTATCTAAGGAACATCAAACAAACCAGCAGAGGCTCCTTTATGGGCCAGCGAGAGATGGAGCAGGTGAAATAAACAGGGTGTGCAAAGACTGATAGCATCGGGAAGTTATCTAGAGAGAAACGAAGTGCCCTGAGCCTGCTGAGAATTTCATTAAGGTAAGTCTTGGTGGAAAGCAACATTGTGTTCCTGTCAACACTGCAATCTGACCATCTCTCCCCTAGAAAAAAGAATGGTATGCATGCTGGAGGCCAAGGACAAGCCAGATTTTTTTGGGGGGGAGAGGGATCTGCCAGTGTGTGCACACTTGCATGCAAATATGTGTGTGTGTGTGTGTGTGTGTGTGCACGCGCATGCATGTGTCCAGCCTGAGCTTTCTGTCTTTGGGTCCTTCCTTGTCTTGGTGTTGTGACCCAGCAGATAGCATTCTGAGTCAGAATGCCTGTGTTCAAATGCTGTGTGAACTCAGCCAAGTTGCTCACCCTCCTCAGGGACTCAATTTAACCAACTGTAAAACAAATAAACCCAAGAAGCTGTAAGAGCATCTATCTAACTAGCTAGAGCTGGTGGCTCATACCTATAATCCTAGCTACTCAGGAGGCTGAGATGTGAGGATACCATTTCAAAGGCAGCTCAGGTAGAAAAAAAAAATCTCCAAGACTCTCATCTCCAATTAACCAGCAAAGAACTAGCAGGGGAACTATCACTCAAGTGATAGAGGGCCAGCCTTCAGTGAGAGGCCCTTTGTTCAAGCCCCAGTATCTACCATGTAGGATTGTTGTTGGATTAACATATCAGCATAGCACTAGGCACTGGGGGATTTCTATCTTATTCTTTGTATCACTATCACTGTGTGCTTCTCTGGATTTGCGGAGGTGTCAGGGGCAAAGGCTGCCATGTATCTTTGCCATCTGATTTCTGTATCAAGGTGCTGATTTTACTGCCTTGCCCACTCCACGAAAACCATTGCTCCTTTTCCATCTGTGTCTGAAATGAGATTCTTTATTCTTCCCCAGATGAGCAGAAAGCTGAAACATGGAAGAACAGAAGCCAAGCTGGTTTACCCAGATCAGACCTGGCAAATAAGCAATATCCCTACAACAACCTCAAAATCTCAATGGCTTAACTAAATGTAAATTGGCCTGTTATTCATGGACAGATCAGAAGGTCCTTTGGGTGTGCTCCTCCAATCAAAGACTCTGGGACCTAGACTCCTTCCATCTTTAAAAATAGATAGATAGATAGATAGATAGATAGATAGATAGATAGATAGATAGATAGATAGACAGACAGACAGATAGACAGACAGACAGACAGACAGACAGACAGACTGATTGTGATGTACAGAGGGATTACAGTTACATAAGTCAGGTAATGAATACCTATCTTTTTGGATAATGTCACCTCTTCCCTTGCTCTTTCCCAATTTCCCTCCCATCCCCACTCACAAGTTATGTAGTTCATTTTCAACATAGTGTCTAGTGAAGACCACTGCTGCATTTGATCACCCTTTGTCCCACCATTTCTGTTCCCAATCCCTTTGCCTTCCCAAAGACAGATAAAAAAAACGAGACAAAAGGTATGGAAAACAAAAACTACAACAAAGAAAACAAAGCTCTCTTGTTTCCATTTCTTGGAGTTCATTTCAATAAATATTATTTTAGATGATCATATGCACATAGTTATTGAGGTTGCTTCCATCTCCTACAACCCGCAGGCTGGCATCCTGGAAGGTTTCATAGCATGCTCCCAACCGGGCCCCGGAAGAGGGTTACATCACCTCTGCCCATTGACCACAGTCAGGATGTGGTAAGTAATCAATAATGACACTAACTTGGTCACAAGAATGAACTCAGATGTCACTTCCTTTCTGTCTGTCCAGGGTGTAGAGCCTGTGAGAACTCAGATTCTACTCTGTGTTCATAACTCACCTAATTTCTTTTTTTTTATTTGTGGGTGTAGGGCTTGAACTCTTGTCCTGGACGCTGTCTCTGAGCTCTTCAGCTCTACCACTTGAGCCACTGCACCACTTCCTGTGTTCATAACTCAGTGTTGCTCCCATGGTATGGCCCACTGGCTACCCTCCCTCAGAGAACCTTCTCTTAAATTCTCCAGCCCAGCCTCTAGCCCAGAATCTGAGGCTAAATATGGAATCCCACCCCCACCCCCAGGTGATAGGCACCATGAGACCTTCCCCACCCTCCCCCTCATCCCAGCTACACTTCCCCTCATTTCTCCATGGCATCCTCTTCAACACTCTATTATAAAGTGGATCTGGTCCATTGAGTTCTCTTTCTGCTCTTTCTTTATTCTAATATCCTCATGACTCACTTTCCTAACAGTCTAGGCTACCAGCCCCCTCACCACGCCTATGACAGTATCTTCTCCTCGTTATTCTCTCTGCTCCTCTCATGCTTTCTCTTTTCCATCCTGAACAGAGAAGCCAAGGAGATGAAAATGAACTCTGGGCCCACCCCTTCATTACATTAGTTCCCCGTAGCTGGCAAGAGCAGTCAAAAGTTCTCAAGCTGACAAAGCCCTTCTTGAGTCTCCAGTCACGCTGCCCACTTCCACCCTACATCTCTCCACTCTTTTACTTGAACTCAGGGCTGCAATTGGACCTTCCAAAAGCTCCTGATTCTCCCATGCTATTCTCATCTTTCAGCCACAGGCACTGTTGTCTCTGCCTAAATCACATACCTACCCACCACTGACACTTCCAGCTTTCTAATTCTTACATTTTCACTCACATCTCAACTTGGAATTTCCTCCGTGAGGTCTCCTCCCTTCCCCTCCAATGATACCCTGACTTCAACCACATCCCTCCTCAGGGTGAGTTCTCCAGAATCTCACACAAGTAAGCTCCCAGAGGGTAATGTCTAGGTACATAGTCCATTCACACTGTCTCCTAGCAGTCACTACAGTGTCAAGCACATGAGAACACACACTCACCCTCTCTATCTGAAACCATATGTTTAAACCTCAGGCCCAAAGTCCAGGAGATCCAAGTTAGATCCAACAACTTAGCCTCATATACCGAAGGAAGATACATGGTGAAAGGCAGAGAAAGGAGATTTTATTTTTCCCCAGTGCTGGGGAGACAGCAATTAGGTACATTTTCAGCCCTCCTCCAGGGGTACTGACATTGGCTTTGGGTTAAATAGGGAGAATTAGCAGGAGAGGTGAGAAAGGTTTGCATAGTTAAAACAGCCCCAAGTCACTGGTATGGCTGGGTGGTTGACCAGTAGCTCAGTCTGTGTCTTTGAAGGAGTTCTAGAGATGGTACAGTCACTTTACCACTGCAATGGAACAGGAACAAGTTGCCTGGTGGGTGATCTCCTGAGTTTGGGGTTGTTTTCTTTCACATGGTAAGAAGAAGGCCTGGTCTCTTTGAAGGGCAATGTGCCTTCCACACAAGATGTTCAGGAGCAAATCTTCTCCCACTCCAAGATGGCTGCAAAGAGACTACAGCATGGAATAACTTAAATCAGAGGGCACAGATAAAAAGTCAGAGTTTTTAAAACGTTTAGTTAATTCACAGAGCCCAGCAAAAGCTTTTTTTTTTTTGGTTTGCCTCTTTCATATCTATGGGTTCCTCATCCACAAACTGAACCAATGCAGATAAAAAGTCTTCATAAAACATAGTGGATGTGGGGTTGGGAAGGTGGCTCAGTGGTAGAGCGCTTGCCTTGCATGCCTGAGGCCCTGGGTTCGATTCCTCTGCACCACATAAGCAAAAAGAAAAAAGCCGGAAGTGGTGCTGTGGCTCAAGTGGTAGAGCACTAGCCTTGAGCTGAAGAGCTAAGGGACAGCGCCCAGGCCAAGAGTTCAGGCCCCATGACTGGACCCAAAAAAAATTTTAAAAACAAAAACAAAAAAACATAGTGGATGCATACTGAACGTGCATACTTTTTTCTTGACAACGTCCCCTAGCACTACACAGTAACAACTATGAACATAATATCTGCATTTGTAGTAGGTAATATAAATAACTGAGAGAGGTACCAGTGGGGAACTTTTTTCTTCCAATGGCCATTTGGATTCTGTGTGTGTGTGTGTGTGTGTGTGTGTGTGTATGTTTGTGTGTCTATGTGTGTGTCTGTGTATGTGCTGGTCCTGGGGCTTGAACTCAGGGCCTAGGTGCTGGCCCTATCCCTGAGCTTTTTTGCTCAAGGCCAGCGCTCTCTCACTTGAGCCACAGCACCACTTCTGGCTTTTTTTGAGTAGTTTATTAGAGATAAGGGTCTCACAGACTTTCCTACCCAGGCTGGCCCTGAACCACGATCCTCAGATCTCAGCCTCCTGAGTCGCTAGGATGACAGGCATGAACCACCAGCACCAGGCTTCCATTTGGCTATTTAAAATAACATTTATGGAACCCAGGCAGATGGCCATAGGCAGACAACAAGAAGCAGACACGTCTGCTCTGTCATGTACCAAATGATTTTATGGGTCTTGAATGTCATGTAGGCATGACACTGTCCCCTAAAAGTATAAGGGAGTACATG
This sequence comes from Dipodomys ordii, assembly GCF_000151885.1. Classification (NCBI taxonomy): domain Eukaryota; kingdom Metazoa; phylum Chordata; class Mammalia; order Rodentia; family Heteromyidae; genus Dipodomys; species Dipodomys ordii. The sequence continues at coordinate 14,091,932 of NW_012267235.1, read as the reverse complement.
GTTAGGTTATGGACCAATATTATGCTATTTTATTTAAGGGGCTTCACCAACCATTAATTTTGGTATCAGCACAGGAGTTCTAAAATCAATTCTGTGTAGGTCCTGAGGTCAAGTTGCACTCAACAAATATTTATTGGGCTAGTGCCGCACTTGGTGATGCTCCATGTCCCTGTGCAGCTGTAATCCTAGGCCAGAGGCCTGACTCTGGAGATTCCCACATGTCAATCCTTGCCTCTTACCCCATAAAGGGAGGCAGGGAAGAATTTCAATCAACATAACTGCAGTAGGAAGATAGAGCAAAGCATCTCTGCCCCGCTTTGAGGTGCTGATATGCCCTTTAGGTTTAAGTAGAGGAAGAATTGGGGCAGAGAGGGAAAAGGCATGCATGAGTAGACAGTTTGGGTCAAGATGTGGCCTGGCTGGTCATGCTCTTATACCTAGTTCTGTAAGGTGATTACAAAGAAGCCACTCTCATCTGAGGAAACAAGCCAGTTCTTATCAAAGGACTGCTCCTGTTTGGGGGTGATTGCTTTGTGGAGTGACCTAAGAGTAATATAGGCATATTACTGGAATCCAAGGTGACTGCAGGTTTGGGACAATGGCTAGAGACTTGTAGACACCTTTTCTGGAATCTAGAACAGAAAGATGGACCACTGCATACCTTCCTTCCAGCTTGAACAGTTTTAGACTTGTTGGCTGATTAACATGTGTGCAGAGTTCAATGGAATCTGACCCCAAATTCAGGACAAAGAGCTAGATGCACAGTGAAGGTGGATGTTTTGCGCATGCCAATTTTCTCTCCTCCTGTGAGTGAGGTTGTAGGCCCAATGAGGACTTGTACACTCTCGCTAAAGGAGCTTCCTGCTTACCTGTTTATCTATCTGTGTATTTCCCCAATAAAACTCCTCCACGTCTCCTGTGCACTTTTGGTGCCTGAATCAGGATTTGGCACACAATAGAGAAAAAATGAAGATTGACTCATAGTGCCAAAAATAAAAAGTGGAAAAAAAAACAAAAAAAAAAGTATTTTTCGTTTTCCTCTGTCAGCTCCAATATGAAACCAGTCAGCATGAGAGGCGGAGGTGATGTGAGGTTCCAAATGCAGCGGTGAGCAGACTGGTGCGATCCATTTCAGGCCTTCAGACTGTCAAGTGTGTCCCTGCAGAGTGGTCATCTCATTACACAAACCCAGGAGAGAGCAGGCATCGGCTTCTGAGATTCTGCCCTGGGTGGAAGTTAATTAGTCATCGCTCATAGTAATTGGCTTTTCTTCTCAGGACAATATTATCGGAGACCTAGATCAACACAAGCTGCTAGGGGGAGTCAGCGAGAGATCCAAGCACCCCTGGGGTCTTCTCTGAACCCCAGGAAACTCCACATGGGAAAGGGGGCCAAGCGTGTGTTCCTCACCTCACAAGGAGAGGAAACAGAGACTGCGATTTCACAGCACATTTCCTGTGCATGAAGTGAAAGAAAATCAAAGTGATGGTCTGGTAACAGATGGAGAGCAAGATCAGCTGGGAAAATCTCTTTGAGTGTTAAAAGGAAAAATGGCAATGACGCTCGTACCCAGGAAGACACTGACTTCCACCTGCCTGGGTGTCTATTTTCTAGACTCAAAAGCCTCATCCAAGGGAAGATCCTATCCAAAGAACAGATCTTCTGCCTTTCATCATGTCTTAGAAGCCTGGGAATGAAAGCTCACTGGAGTCTAGCTCAGCAGACATCCAGAACCAACAGCAGGGAGCTGGGGATGGGCAATGAGGTTCTGATTTCTATGAAAGTCACTGCCGGGCTGGACCACAGGTCATGACACAGGACAGGGTGAGGACAGTCAGCTTTCCTGCTGGAGACCAGGATGAGGGGCTGCTGGTTGGACATGCATCTGTATCATGAGAGTTTGAGAGAGCAAGCTTTAGCCATGCATGGACCCCAATAGCCTGGTCATATCCTGCATGTCCCCAGTGGGCAAGCCGAAATGCAGGCATCACCTTGGACTCATCCTGAAGGAATATCAGACAAACCCAGGCTCGGGACTGCTGTTCTTCAGCAAGACCAAGGAAGCTAAAGAAAGATCTCAGCAATAGTCTCAGACTAGGGAAGACTAAATAGATCTGATTAATAAATGAAACGCCAGAACCTAGATTAGATTCTTGTACCAGAAATAAGAATTGATGGAATACTGGCCAAATTTGAATGAAGCCCGTAGGTTAATCAGTCATTGGTTTTCTGAGTTCCATGTTGATTTTCTAGGTTCAGTAAGTGTGCCCTAGTTATATAAGGTGCTGAGGAAACTGGGGAGGAGGATGTCCAGATTCCCTGTACTGTTGTTTTCTCTCATCTTTAAGTAAATGAATCTGATCACAGTTTTCTGTTAAAGAAATGGGTTTAGGGGCTGGGAAGGTGGCTCAGTTGTAGAGCGCTTGCCTGGCATGCCTGAGGCCCTGGATTCGATTCCTCAGCACCACATAAGCAAAACGAAAAAAGCCGGAAGTGGTGCTGTGGCTCAAGTGGTAGAGCGCTAACCTTGAGCTGAAGAGTTGAGGGAAGTGCCCAGGCCCAGAGTTCAGGCCCCATGACTGGACCACCTCCCCCCCCCAAAAAAAAGAAATGGGTTTATTTATTTGCTATCAGCCCCCAAAACGAAAAGTGAAGATAATTCATAAGATGGAAGTCATTGGTTAACAAAGAAAATGAATATGGTGATTGCCAGGAAATGGGGCACAAGGACTGAGAAAACGAGGATCAGAAGAATAGATCAGAAGATGCAAACTTCTGGTTAAGTAGAAGGAACCAATTCCAGAGATCTATTGTACAATACGGTGACTGGAGTTAATAACAATGTATTTTGTTCTTAAAACTTGTGGAGAGTAGCCAAGCACCAGTGGCTCATGTCTATTCTATAATCCTAACTACTCAGGAAGCTGAGATCTGAGGATCACAGTTCAGAGCCAGCCCGGGCAGAAAAATCTGAGAGACTCTAATCTCCAATAAACCACCAGAAAACTGGAAGTGGCACAGTGGCTCAAGTGGTAGAGTGCTCACCTTGAGCTGAAGAGCTGAGGGACAGCATTCAGGCCCAGAGTTCAAGCCCCACAACCAACAACAACAACAAAAAATGTGGAGAGTAGAGGTTTAAGTGTTGTCACCACAGAAATATGAAAGTTAATTCACATGATAATTAGCTCAATTTAGCCTTTCTTCCATGTGTGTGTCCAAACTGCATGCTGTACACAAAACGTAGTACAAGTACTTTATTAAGTGGGAGCCAGTTGCTCACACCTGTAATACTAGCTACTTAGGAAGCTGAGAGTTGGAAGATCAAGTTTCAAAGCCAGCCCGGGCAGAAAATCCATAAGAACCTATCTCCAATTAACTCACAAAAACCTGGATTGGAGGCAGGGTTCAAGTCATAAAACATCAACTATAAGTGAGAAAGCTGATCAAATTGAGAAGTGCTGAATTCAAACCTGGGACTGAAAACAGCAAAATCTGGGTCACTGCCGCCCATTACTTTTAGGATGTCTGTGTAAAAAATGGAGATGAGCAATCGATAGGAGAAAAGAAAATGCATGAGCTTCCTCTATGGACCAAAGGTGAATTGTTTTCTCACTATATGATTCAGCGACACTTAGCATCTTGCCTGAGCACCTTTTGAAAGATCGCCACACAAAAATATCACAGGGCATTTTTGGAAAACCTGACTTATTGCTTTATTTCTTTTTGTAAAAATTATATATATATATATATATATATTACATATATATATATATTCTAAAAACTCCAACATTGCAAATGGTGACACAAACTTCTGACCTCACTGCTATTAGACTTAGTCATGACTGGCTTTGGCAAATGAGGTGTTAGAGCACGAATCAGAAATATATGTTCTTGGGGAAGATTTCATTTATGCATCTGCCATGAGGGCTCAGGTCTATTGCCAGATGATGGATGAGGGCTTCCCTTAGCTTCCCTGTCTCCACACGAAACCACAGGTCTTTCAGATCTACCCGTGAAAAGCATTTCAGGGTGTTTCACAAAAAGGAGGTTCTCGCTTGATGAAAGTTTTGGCAAAGAATTGTTTTCGTCCAACAATGTTCAAGTAGGGAGAGACAACAAAAGAATAGGAAACATTTCCTGCAAGAGTGAGTTCTTTCTTGACTGGGAGAATGCAACTTCCAATCATTAGATAATGGTCCTCCGTGGCCAGGATGTGTGCTACAATTTATTATTGGGACTAGTCTAAAATAAATTATTTTAAAATATAGACATGTGGAGAACACAAAAAGAGCATGGCTATGCAGTTGGAATAAGGAACCCCTCCCATAGTGATTCACCATCCTTCACCACAGCCTGGCACCTTAGCAGGCACCAACGTACCACCATGGCCGTGAGCAGTCACATGTGCAGGCCCCGGGAGACTTGCACATGAAGAGCAGAGGTATGCATACAAATGCACATGCAGTCAGAGGGGCCATGGAGAGCTGCGTGGAGCTTCAGATTGGCCTGAGGACCAGTATGGTCCACAGATGTCCAGTAATCTTCAGGGACACCTTGCTCTCTTCTAGAGACACCATATTAACCTCGGTACAGCTCACCTAAGTCCCTGAGACTCTTCTGTTTAGCAGGAGCACTGGCTAACTTTTTCTTTAGTGAATCTTTGCCCTTTTACTTCTCTCCCTCTGTGTCTGTGAACTCATTCTTTGAGCCCACAAAGGACCTGATCTCGTGTTACAGTTTTTTAGTAGCCTTGGGTTTTGGTCCTACCTGAAGCACAAAGAAAATGGCTAAGTGTTAGAAGCTTCCTTTCCTCAGAGATGCTTCTCACCTTTCTGTCTTTACCCATTCAGGAAGGTTGGAAGCTTTTTACCCCTCCAAATAACAGGGCAGATAAAGATAGTCCCATTAAGTCCCCTACTCCTGAGACTTAGTCCATAAACTGAGCGCTAAGTGAGCGGGAGGCTTAACTGCTATTTTAATTTGCTTCTTGGTTTCACCTTCTGACTTGAACCCTTTCAATATTTGTTTTTAAAAAATTATATCATTTCTCTGTTTCCTCATCTATCTATCCCAATGTGAGCAGTGTGAATTGCTTTAAGCTGCCTGTAGGGTGCCAGTATGAAGAAGGAGAACTGCCCCAATGGGCTCCACATGGTTGAGCCTGATAATAAAAGCTGACCATTGTCTGTCACTGAGTTTTGGGGGAGGGAGTTGTTTGTTACCTAGCAATAGTTGACTGATGCAATTGTACATATTTACTTTTAAAAAATGAAGCATACTATAGACACTGATGCATCTAGCTTTTTCCATAGGTGATTCTTTAAAATGATAAAGCACCTCTTTTACACCCACAATGGATTTAGACCCATATGGATTATGTTAGTAAGTGTTCAAACTTGAGTGGGCATGAGGCAGGCAGAGAAGGAATGAGGACCTACATGGTAGAAGGGAAGGCAGGGTGGCTTGCCCAGGACTCTGGATAGTTAAAACCAAGGTTTGAGCTACAGCGGTCTTTTTTTTTTTGCCAGTCCTGGGGCTTAAACTCAGGGCCTAGGCACTGTCCCTGAGCTTCTTTTGATCAAGACTAGCATTCTACCACTTGAACCACAGTGCCACTTCTACTTTTTCTGTTTATGTGGTCCTGAGGAATCAAACCCAGAGCTTCATGCATGCTAGGCAAGCACTCTACCACTAAGCCACATTCCCAGCCCTAGAGCAGTCTTACACATTGGATCAAAAGCATCCATCACACCCACATGCTTGTAGGAGTCAAGTGTCCACCAGTGTTGTCCAGGGTGTGGGCATGGACATAAGATATGCATACCTTTTTGGGTGCCAGTGGCTCACACCTGTCATCCTAGCTACTCAAGAGGCCGAGATCTGAGGATCATGGTTCAAAGCCATCTTGGGCAGGAAAGTTGGTGAGATTCTTACCTCCAATAAACTATTTAGAAAAAAAGCTAGAAATGCTGCTATGGCTCAAGTGGTAGAATGCTAGCCTTGAGCATAGAGAGGCTCAGGGACAGAGCCCAGGCCCAAGACTGGTAGAAAAAACAACACCAAAAAAAAAGATATGCACACTTGTAGGAACAACTTGATGTGAACGAGATTGTCTTGTCCAATCTGGTCCTTTCACAGTAGGCAGAGAGAGAGAGCAGAATGCCCAAGGAGGGCTCTCTGAATACCCATCTCCCTCTGTTTCTAATGGCACCTTTGCACCCACCTGAAAGGGTTTTCTGCAGGAACAACGACCTTCTATGAGAGAATACTTTGCAGCCTGCAGAGTAAGGCATGCCTGCCAGGACTTGCTCTACTGCCATTTCACAGGACAGCCAAGAGGCTGCACCACTACCCTTTGGCTGGCTGGAATCTATAAGCTGACTGGCTGGAGTAGCTGAGCTCTCAGAGAGCAATGTGACTGCTCCCCAGAAGAGCCAAAGGGCTTTGGGCCACACAGGAAGGAGCAGGCTGCCCTGTGGTGCCACTTTGCTACTTTTATACAAGCAAATATGTCAGAGCATTGTTCTGTAGCAGATTTCATGCCTGGGCTGAGATGGGTATTATATGAGCTCCTCTACAGCTCAGCCCACAGATCATCCTTTTACCACAGCTCCATCCTTGTAGGAAAAGGGCTGAGGCGGCAGCAGCACTGAACTGCCACCAACCCAGTGGGTTTTCCTGGTGAGTCTGCCTCCTGGTGATGTCACAGGAGGATGGCAGTTTGTCCGTTTGTCACTGTCAGGCTCCACCCTTGCATAAAAGGCTAGGAAGAACCTGGCAGGAGGAAACAAAAAAGGTGCCAGATGCTAGTAAGCAAGCAGAAGTGAGGGCTGGGCTGCAGAGTCCCACTTAAACCATTTCCAAGATTGCATGAAATGGAAATGTCTGCGAGCTGTGCAGCAAGCTCCTACAATGACTGATATCACCTAGCAAGCTCTAGAAACATATGAGTGCTAATTACTCCATGGAAGGCAAGACAGAGGAGAACTTAAACATGGAATCTAATGAAGCAGATGGTGGGGATCTGGGCCCCTGCTCAGCTTGGAGGGGGTGGCCTTTCCTCTAGGCCCTGGCTCTGCAGCAAGCCAAAGCCTGGCTTCGCAGCTTCCTTCCTGCAGTGGGGAAGTCATCCTGGAAGCCCACATAGAGATGAACTGTACCCAAAGCTCTATAGGGAGCCCTGGAATTCATCCACCAGCACTTGGAGGAGATAGTTAATGCTTCTTTTAATCCCCTCTCCTTCAGGAAGGTCACCGAGCCCATGTTTGCATGGTTTTCTAAGACAGACCAAAATGGACTTAGACCGGTGCATTGGGCACTGTGGTCCATGCCTAGAATCTCAGCTACACAGGAAGCTGAGACCTGGAGGATTATGGTTTGAAGCTAGTATAGGCAGAAAAGTCCAGCAAAATGGTAGACTAGAGGTTGGACTCAAGTGGTAAAGCATCAGCCGTGAGCAAAAAAGACAAGCAAATAGGAGGCCCTGAATTTAAGCTATAGCACAACACATATAAACAAAGGAAACATACAAACAACAACAGAAAGACATGGCTCTCCATCTTTCTAGCCCCAATCTCCCCCAAGATCCTGGCCAATGCGAGCTTGCCTCCCTCCACTGGAACCTTCTTCCCAGTCCAAGAAGTGGGTCTGGTGGCTCATCAGAGTGGCTGGACAGCCCAGCCCAGCTCCTGTGGGACTAAGGGTCCTCCGTGGAACTGTGGGTGTGATTTGGATCTGGCAAGTGAGGTGAACAAACACGTTGGAAGGATTTTGCTATCAGTTGCAATGATCTTCAGAGAACATCCAGCCAGGGCTGCAAACCAAAGAGCAGCAGGGATCCAGCAGGTGATGTAAGTAAACTGAAGTGTGGTTGGTGTGCAACAGTAGGGCAGGGTGGGGAGTATGGCAATTTAGAAGGAAGGACTTGGCTGAAAGGATCAGTTTTGTGATACACACAAAACCTGTCTGCAAGTTGAATTTGAGCCTGTAGCTCCTGTTCTGATCTTCTCTATATAGACTGTGGCATCTGCTATGAAAATGGTTTGATGTACCCCTGAACCTGTGCTCACATCCACCTCCAGCCCCCACTACACACAGCTTTATCTGCCACAGGTATTGGGGTATTGACACAGGTCCTTGTTCTTCTTCTCCTCTGTCACAGCACCATGCTCCACCCCCTCTCTCTCTCCAGCTCCCTCTCTTCCTCCATCTTCCTCTTTAAATCTGTTCCCCCCCACACACACACAGTGCTCTGCTCCCTGTTTTGGTGTCACTGAGCCACCAGTTCTGTACCACCCTAACCTGGGAGCACCCCCTCCCATGTGCTGCCCCAGGCTGCCCCTCTCCCATGGGAGATCCTCTGGGATGAAATTCCTCCCGAGAGACCTCTCATGGTTGCCATAGTGACACAGTCAACAGGTGGTGGGGGAGGGGAAAAAGGGACCTGGGCTCCCAGTAATGGAGCTTGAACTCAGCCTTGACACTGTCTCTTAGTCTTTTCACTCAAGGATGGTACTCTACCACTTGACCCACATTTCCATTTCTTGTTTTTTGCTGACTGATTGGAGATAAAAGTCTCACAGATTCTCCTGCTCAGGCTGTCTTTGAACCAAGATCCTCAGGCCAGCCTTCTGAGTAACTAGGATTACAGGCATAGGCCACCAGTGCCCAGCTACCATTGTATCTTAATTGTAGAATATTGAGATCAGGTCTAATTTAGTGCAACTAATTATCTAATATACATCTTTGTCTCTAACTCTGGCAATTGTCCTGAAGCTATATTTCTAGAAATGGAATTTCTAAAAACAAAGAGTGTAAATAGTTTAAGGCTTCAGTAGAAACTTGCCAAAAGATCTCTAAGAAATCATTCTTTTATCACCTCTCAGAGAGAACCCCATCTGATCACATCCTAGACACCATACTGCTTTAAAAATTTATAGATATATATTCATATATATACATATATATATATATATCAAAAGTTGTGAGCATCAGAATTGTAATGAATTGAGAAGCTCTGAATTTACATGCAATTTAAATTAAGAGGATGTCCTTTGCCCAGTCTGGCCTCAAGAATAAATAGATCTCCCATTTAAAGGGCTGGTAGCCTAATGGCAGTCCTTGCCTGCCAGTAATGAATGTGAGAACCTGTAGCCTTTGTACCCTCTACTGTCTCTTACTCTTCCACCACTGCCTGAGCAGTGGATAAATAGTTCTGTTGGCTGTTCTTGTTCCCAGAACCCACTTTCTCGCAGGACAAGGGGACCATTTGTCATTCTGCCACAGAGCTCAGCTCTGCCAGACATCTCCTTTCCACTTCCCCAGCCAAGAATACAGTTTAAAGGGACCAATTTGAATCTTGAGCTTTATGGAGCAAAATGGACAGAGAACCTGCCACAGCTGGGAGATGTAGCATCTAACTTGCTGTGTGACCTGGGACCAGCTACTGAGTCTCTCTGAGCCTGTAGGTCTTCAGCTAGGCTCTAATTTCTCCAACTCCCCCACTCCCATCTCTCTGAGCCCTAAATAAGAAGATAACCAACAGCCACCTTATTCCTGCTGATGGCCAGAGTCTGTCTGGCTACTAGAGCCATAAAGAAGCAGTGTTGAAATGATATCCCTGCCCAGGAAAGGGCAGGCAGGGCACCTGGAGCTGGAGGCATTGGAAGCCGGGGGAGGTCTGCCAGTCTGGGGGAAGGCAGCAAAAACGTAAAATGCCAGAAGGCAGAAGAGACTCCTGGGGCTGCCTCATGCCTGGGACTCTGGTCTCCAGCTTGCTGTGGTTAACAGTGGCTCCCTGCAACCATCGGAGGGGCCATCTCCATCCTCTAGAGGTTAGAACAAAGCCTTTTCCATGGAAACCTGCCTTTCCAGATGTTCAGTTGCTGCTATTTCCTTGGGAGGGGGGAGAAGGGGGAGGGGAAAAGCAGAAAGGTTGTGGGGGAGGGAGTGTGGAACTGCAGATTTAACAGAAACAGTTGGTCTCAGAGACTTCTGCAAGGAAAAAAGAGAATTTTTGTCTGCTTTTTCCCCCATTCCCAGGGTTTTAAATGAAAGCCACTGATTGATCAACAGTCTCTCTTTACAAGCATGACAAACAAGGTGCTTGGGAATGGTGCGTGGGTGTGTCTCCACCATTGTGATGCCCGATGAAAAATGCAAGTCTATTTATTTCATTGCTTTTGAAATCTGACTAGGGATTTCACTTTGTTCTAGTAAATTGCTGCTTGCAAGAGCCTCAGGTGCCAATGCAATTCCTGGAAATGAGGGATAAGATTGCGTGCAGAAGACTCAGAAATAACTGGGCATTCCTCCGAGGGATTTGTGTCTTAGGCAAGAAAAAAATCACCCAATCCTGACTATCATTCCTGGTAGGCCAAGCCAGAGATCACTGCTGTGCTATAGAAAGGGAGACTCATGACCCCATGCTACACCCAAGGCTTATCTGTAGACATTTACGAGTTGGTACAAAAAGAAAAAAGAAAAAAAACTCTGGTGTCCTGGAAGCAGCCATTTGTGGAGTGTTAAAGGAGTATGTGCTGAAATGAAGAACTGAACTTGTGTCCTGGCTGTCCAGCAAGGGTGCACCCACCCTGAGGAGTCCCCCTCCACACCTCTTCACACTGTCCTTGCCCCAAGCTTTTCCCTGAAGACACTTTTCTGTAAGGGTGGGTGACTGCTCAAGGGTTTTTACAAAGGTAGGAAATAGAGATTAGTGGAGAGAGGAAGAAAGGAGGCCTTTTACAGGCAGAGACTCGAAGATTCCAGCAGCACCTGTTGCCAGGTTTTGTGCTGGCCTCCACTAGCCCCTTCTCTTTCCTTCTCTTAGAGCATCTACCTTTTCCTCACCCCACCTCATTGTGTTCTATGTCTGTTATTCCCTCCCCAACCCTTTTTCTAACAGAAACTTACTTCCTTCTGCAAAAAGATCCCAATCTCAGATGCCACCAGCTTCAGCTGGTGTTATGAAAGGCAGCTTAAAAGATGCGTTTGGCCTGGCATCGATGGCTTACACCTGTAATCCTAGCTACTCAGGAGGCTGAGGTCTGTGGATCATAGTAGAAAACCAGACCAGGCAGGAAAGTCTGCGAGACTCTTATCTCCAATTAGCTACCAAAAAGCTGGAAGAAGAGCTGTGGCTCTAGTGGTAGAGTGCTAGCACAAAAGCTCATAGAGGTGGCCCAGGTCATGAGTTCAAGCCCTAGAACCGGCACCCACCCACAAAAATGCTTAAAGCGCTCGTGAATTAACTAACTGCTGCATACCCAGGACCCCTACCATCTACCTACCCCTGAGTGCATGTGCACCCACATGCTCACATGTGCATGCCACACACACACACACACACACACACACACACACTTTGTATCTGTGTTATCCTGCTGCAGCCACTTCCCTTGGGCTCCAAGAAGATCAAGATTCACCATTAAGTATCTTGTGACAAAAGTTAAAACTGTTCTCATCAGGCAATGCCATCTTCTTTTCCTCTTAAGGAGAACAGCCAAAAGCTACACACCATTCACCAGGCCTCCAGAGGCAAAGGCTGAGCTCAAGGTCAACCAGGCCACATACCTGAGACCTAGGGCTGTTTTAACCAGCCCTGCACATCTTCTTGTCCTTTTTCTATCTCAATATTTTTTGGGTCCAAGACCAGGATTTGAACTTGGCACCTGATGCTTTTGCTCACTGGCAGGCATTCTACAAACTGAGCCACACCTCCAACTTCCCTTTCTCATCCTTAACCCCAGTTCTTACTATTTAATCTGAGGTCAATGTCTGTACCCCAAAGATGGACAAAGATGTGCTTAAATGCTGTCCTACCATGGCTGCCATGTGACAAATCTCCTTGCTCTGCCTTCACTGTGTCTGTTTATTTGGCATATGGAGGCAAGTGATCAGATCTAACATGGGACTGCTAGACTTCGGACCTGGGATCTAGAAGCCCTTTTTAATGTTTTCCAACTTTTATAGCCTTAGTGCTTGAAATCTGATGGTCATGACCCTCCTCACCCCTTGAGCCCACAGGGGACTCTGAACCCCCAAGTGCTTCTTTGGTCCACAAGTTCCCAGCATGGGTCACACATTTCAAGGTCCCACTGGCTGCCCTGTCCAGCTGGGAAAGTGCATTCACTTAACCAACCTCTAAATGATTCTTTGGTGCCTGTCACATGCTGGGACTGAGAAACTGAGACTATTTCTGCTCTCATTAGAGATAGAGCTTAAATCATTACACAAATAATGGCTGCCAAGGTAGCTTACAGAGGACAGGTAACATGAGCGTCCAGCTCAGTAGAAGGACACATAATTGGCTCACACAAGGCCCTAGATTCCAGCACTGCACACACACACACACCACACACACACACACACACACACACACTTTAAGACAGCAAGCTAGAGCAAGAGAGAGAGAGAAAGAGAGACTAATGAGGACTAACCTTACATGGAGACTTTGAAATGTTCTCCATGAAGAAAAGAAAAGAAAAGATAACTTAAGGTGAAAAAGTAAGGCCTTGTAGACATTGACCAGTATAAGGAGAGAAAAGCGTTCCAGGCAGAAGTGAAATGTGCAAAGACCCTGAGGCTGGAGGCAGAGGGCAGTGTGCACACATGGAATTGAGAAAATTAGAGACTGAGCAGAGTGACAAGGAATCACGTGTAAAGCAAATTTGTCACAAGTCATGGAGTCAATGAGCTAGGACAGGGAAGTCACATTTAGGATTTCTACTTTCTCCTAAGGACAAAGAGAGGCAAGTGAAAGGTGTTTGGTGGGAGAGCATCAATGCTTGAGTTCATGGACTAAAACTTAAAAAGCAAAAAGCATTGACTCCCTATAAGCTTACATTATTATATTCTTTTGGTTAGGACCATGGGATGAGAATCATAATAGGAAAGAACTCACAGCTGTGCTGTGGGCCGACGGCCATTATGAGTCTTTCTAGCAATAGTCCTGAGGGCCAACTGCTGTCTGATCTCTGTTTTGTAAGTGACTCATGGAGTGTAACTTGCCTGCTATCATGCAACTACTATGCAATAGCACCAGGAAGGGGGCAAAGCAACCACTTTCCAGGGAAGACACAACGTGATTGACACAGATGGCATTGTGTGTGTGTGTGTGTGTGTGCGCGTGCGTGCACACGCATGTCAGTCCTGGGGCTTGAACTTGGGGTTTGAGCACTGTCCCTGACCTTTTGTATTCAAGGCTAGCACTCTAGCACTTGACTTGCATCCCTACTTCCAGTTTGGGTTTTTGTTTGTTTGTTTGTGGTACTTAATTGGAGATAATTGTCTCACAGACTTTCCTACTCAGGCTGGCCATGATCTTCAGATCTCAGCCTCTTGGGTAGCTAAGATTATAGGCATGATCCTAGCATTTCTTTCTTGAGATGGGGCTTCCAATATCTGAAGCCAGAGATCCTGTGTTGTTTGTTTCTAAGGGAAGAAAGGAGAGAGTAGAGCAGTTGGTGAGCATCTGTTCTCATTCCTTAGAATGGCCCAACGTTGCACCACTGCTATGATACTGCAACCCACACCATCATGCATACATCAAGCATCCTCAGTTGTTTTCTGCTCCATTCTCCCAGTTGGTGTGCTAGCTGTCCCTCCCAGCACTGTTGTCAGGAAGTCTGATAAGAACGCTGCTCATCTCCGATACAAAGACTTGTGCTGAGCCAGGCACGCACCAGAGATCTTTGCTTTCAGTTACCAACCAGCCTTGGGCAGTGATATACAACCCACATTCTCCATCACCCTAGGGACACTTCTCCACCTGGTCCTCAGGGAGGTTGCACACTGTGTCAAGTGTTTGGCTAATGTCAAAATACACCATCCAGAGTTACACGAAAGACCGCACTGAGGGAGAGACAGGGGAGTTGAGCTTAAGTATGTATTTCATAACACAGCTGTGGGATCTTATGGAAACCCACCTCCCCTTCCTGTCTCCTCCTTTGTACAATGGGCATTCTATACCCCTTCAACCCTACTGTTCTTTGGGCTATGGTGGAAGAGAGAGAGGGAAGAGGAGCTTATAGTAAAGGGAAAAACTTTGCAAACTAAGAAGCACTGTGCATCTATGGGATGGTTTTGTGAGTTTTTTTATTTTTATATTTTTATTGTGAAAATACTGTACAGAGGGGTTACAATTACATGGGCAAGATAATGAGTACATTTCTTATCAAGCATTGTAGCCTCCTCCTTTGTTTCCCCTGATCATTCTCTCAGGGAAATATTTGGGCATGTTGTACTTCCAGAAAACTTACATAAGCTCCCTGCTTTACTCTGTTCTTTTTACCTTGCTTAGCACTTCACCATTTAGTTGGAAGTTGTCATCCAGCTGACCAGTCTGTCATCTTTAACCTACATCCCCTTAGACTCCCACTTGAGCCATGGAAACTAGGGGTGGGAATGGATCCTACAGTGAGGATATCAGATTGCAAGCTGAGTGTCTGCAATATACCTTCATCACTGGCCACACAGAGGAACTCCTGGAGCCCTGTGGAGATAGACATGATTACCCAGCTATCCCCTGGAGAAGGTTTCCTTGGATCTTTCCAGAACAGAGGGCCTCATGGCACCCACTGTGGGAAATCATGGAAACCCAAGCCAGACTGCCCACTGCCCGCTCCACACAAGGGGACTCCAGGGAAGTTGGTTCCAGTTGAGGCTGGAAGACAGAATCTAGGAACCTGTGCAGAGGTATGGGCGTGGAGGTGGCCAAGGGAGCCATCAGTGAAAAGCTGGACACCGGTGGCTCATGTCCAATATCCTAGCTAGTGAGGAGGCTGAGATCTGAGGATTAAGGTTCAAAACCAACCCAGATTTTGTGAGACTCTTATGCCCAGTTAACCAGAAAAACGCCACAAGTGAAGGTGTTGCTCAAGTGATAGAACATCAGCCTTTAGCAAAACAAGCCAAGTGAGAGAGCAAGGCCCTGAGTTCAAGTCCCAATATCGGCACGCGTGCATGCGTGCGCGTACACACACACACACACACACACACACACACACACAAAAGTAATATAAGGAAGACCTCAGAGTGCTGATCTGCTGGCTAGATAACAAGCTGAACAGGGTTGACAGGTCTCGGAGGATCAAGAGCCAATGAGGGCAAGGAGAGTTCTGGGGCCTTTCCAAGGGACTCAAACCTGGAAGAGGCAGCATCTCCACATACTCAAGTTTAGAGGCATTTCTGCAGCACCTGCACACTGCACAGGCATCACAGGCCGTGTTGCAGCCCAACAACGGTGTCCACACCACCTCTGGTCCTGTTTTCTGAATCCATCAGGGGTGGTCTGTCCACAGGGCCTCCAGGCCCAGTCCTCCTTCCCTGAGGTGTGGAGGCTGCCCCATCTGCCAGTACCCGGCCTCCTCCCTTAGAAGCTTCCTGTGTGACTGAGGAAATGTGCATTCAATCTACAACACACCAGGCCTGTCAGGCAGCTGTCCCTGGCATTGTCTGCCATGGAGACCATCTCTGTTTCTCACCTGGCAACCAGCATCTCCAGTCCTCCTAGACCTAAGAAAAGTGGTGAAATCAGCCTGCTTATAGTCATGTGCTCCTCTCCCAGTGAACCCTGGAGCTTTATAGTCATGTCCCCTTGACTTCCAATGAACCCCAAAGCTGGGGTCACAACCCAATTTCTCCATATATCGGTTGTGAGAAATTAGAAGTATGAAGTGGAAAGCCTTTGCTTTCCCATCCGCAATGTGGGAATGATAGCAGCAAGGTTCCTGCGGGGATTGAATTGAGTTAATCAATATAATATGCTTGCCTGGTTGAGGGGGCATGATGGAAGCACTGGCTATTTTCAGTGCATGTGTCAGGGATGTCTTACAGTGGCAAGTCAGTAGATCCTCTCCTTTAGTGGGGCTGGGTTGAGTCTGTCCAGGCCATGCGCTGTCTGTTCTACATTCTGAGTGTTCCTGCTTGCATGAGCATGTAGAATGTAGCAGCCTCAGAAGCCATCTCAGCAGAGCAGGTGTTGCTCTCCAGAGACCTCCTCCCACATGGGCAACATCTGGAGAGTGGGTGGACATACATCATAGTTTGTTTCACAGTCAAGTTGAATCAAGGAAGAGAATCTCCATAGATTTGTGCTAAAAACAGAAACAGAGTTCAATGAAGAGCCTACTAGAAAAGAACTATGCAAGCTAGGCATGCATGGCTTGTGTGATTCACTCTAGTAATCCTAGCTATTAATGAAACTGAGATCTGAGGATCCCAGTTCAAAGTTAGCCTAAGCAGAAAAAAATCCATAACACTATTACCTCCAATTAATTGCAAAAAAGAAAAGAAAAGGCAGAGGTGGAACTGCAGCTCTACTCTACTTGTTCAAGAGAGCCAGTTGAATGGAAAAACAACAACTAAGGGACAGCACCCAGGCCCTGAGTTCATGCCCAAACACTGACATAAAAAAGAAAGGAAAGAGAAAAAGAAAAGAAAGAGAGAGCCATAAATCATCCATCAGGTATCTAAAATGAGAAGAAAGGAAGGTATAGATTAAGTGCAGCCAGAGGCATTTAATGTTAATGCTGATTTATAAATCCATCAAAGTCTCCACACATGCAACTCTTCACCATGAATACAACATCTCAATTTCTCCATTTTATAGTCTTGAAGGGAAATGATCTTTTTCAGAGCCACAATGTGCCAGGCTTGACGCATCCTGGGATATGATAAGAAACGGTCCCAAACTTGGGAAGAGCCATGTGGTGTGGATTTGGCAACCTGCTACCCTTTCTCTCCCAACTGCTCTTCCTGGCCTTTCTTATCTTAAAGTCAGAAGACCTTCCTCCCAATCCCCCCAAGAAAAATCACAGTTCTTGAGTTCTTGAGAAACAGGAGTCTGGGAATAAACAGATTGTTTCCAGCTTCGAAAACAGTCCCATAAACTATGTCTCAGTCATTGTTTAATGACGGATAAATTTGCTTGGTGCTGTTGACTAACACCTATAATCCTAGCTACTCAGGAGGCTAAGATCTGAGAATTGAGGTTCACAGTCAGTCAGGACAGGGAAATCTATGAGACTCCTATCTCTAATTAACCAGCAAACAGCCAAAAGTGGAGGTGTGGCTCAAGTGGTAGAGTGCCAGCCTTGAGTGATAAAGCCAAGTGAGAGCACAAGACCTTGAGTTCAAGCCCCAGTAAAGGTACAAAATACAAGGATAAATTTGGGGCTAGGCTATAAAACAGTGAAAAAGCATTTCATCAGCTCCTCAGCACTACCAAAAACATTTTTATTTGTATGTGTGTGTGTGTGTGTGTGTATAATTGGAATAAACATGACCCCATGATACACATTGAAGGGTCTTTGCCTCCATACTGACTGCCAAAAGACTTTGCAGCCACTACCACTCACTCAAGGCCTGCAGGACAGGCAAAATGGAGTCCTGCTAAGCTGAGAGTGCACAGATTCCAGAGTGCTGTTAAAATGCTAGTCTGTTCTTTGTAATGTGAAAAACAGCCTATCAATATTCCTCTACCTCTCAGCCACTTCTGCAGATGTTCTTAAAGGCAAAGCAAAACCAGTCTTCAGTGGCTCATGCCTAAAATCCTAGCTCCTCAGGAGGCTGAGACCTCAGGCATGGTGGTTTGAAGTCAACTTGGGCAGAAAAGTCTAAAAGTCTCCAAATCCAAAATAATGAGCACAAAGCAGCAATGAAGGCATGACTGGAGGGATAGAGCACCAGCTGTGAGCAAGAAAAAGCTGAGTAAGAACATGAAGCCCCAAGTTCAAGCCCTCATATAGTCTTCTTTTGGGATACTGAGCAGGCTTTGTGAAAATGCAGGGTACTGAAGGTTGGGTTAAATGCTAAAAAGTGTCAAGTTGGGTAGCCACTAGCCACATGCCTCTCTCTCTATCTCTCTCATTGTCTCTGTCTCTCTGTACTGGAGTTTGAACTCAGGGCCTAGGTGTTGTACCTTTTTACTCATGCTCCATTTTTCACACCAATCCAGACATTTTTGTAGGTATATGGCATGGTGTCTTGTGGCAGGGTGGACAAATGTGTCCCTTAACACTGACTCTCATTGCAAGAACTTTTGCTTTCTACTGGGCTTTGGCACAGTCCACCTACATGGCAAGATCAATTCCAGACCTTCCATTTGTAGAGATGGGTCAGGAGGGAGAGGGGATGGAGGGGAGGTTCCAGGCTGGTGCTGAGTTGATGGGGACGAACAGGACCAACTGAGCAGTGGAGAGTCTGGCGGGGGTGGGGGGTCGGGGGGCCTGGGACTCCCCTCTGCTTTCCCATCCTGAGCTTCCTTTGTTCCTGATTGCATTGTTTCCAGAACATCAGGACACTGCAGAAGGGTAGAGCATTGCCAGGAGGGAGTCAGTCTGCACATCGGTCTCTGGAGAACCACGCACAGGGTGCATATTTGTAGAGTGCCTTTCAGTGTACAAAGCCCTTTTCTATCTCCTATGTTATCTGATTATCACAATAGCACAAGGATGCTTTGCCTGCTGGAGATTGAGAGGGAGAGGGGACAGGAAGAGAGAAAGATGGAGAAGCAGAAGAAGAGGAAACAAAAGAGAAAACCGGCAGAAGAAGATACAGACAAGGATAATGGATGCTAAAATGTGGAAGCTGGCTCTTTTCTTGATTTAGCTTTATTGTTAGTTTTAATAAGAGCTTGTTTTTTTTAATTCTGGGGTTCCTATGCTCCTGTACTTCCAACTGGCCTTCAGGTGAGAGAAGGTCCCCCTGCTGGGTGTTGTGGGGCATGGTGTCTTCACCAAGAGCTCAGACTGGGTCCTTTGTTCTGTCTCAGCTGGGGAAGCCATGATGGGGAAGTGGTGTGCCCTGCTTTCCTGACAAGAGGGAACCCAGTAATCATCAGGGCCATATAAAGTGGACACTCACAACATCCTCATTTGACAGATGTGTTGAGTGCTGTGTCCACAAGTCTGCCCGGCCTGCAGGTATAATGTCCACTCAGAGAAGAAAGGGGCTGTAGGCAGGCATGGAACAAAGGAAAGGATAGTGGAAAGCCATTTGGCAGTCAGTACAGAGGCAAAGACCCTTCAGCGTGTATCATGGGGTCATGTTTATTCCAATTACACACACACACACACACACACACATATAAAAATAAAAATGTCTTTGGCAGTGCTGAGGAGCTGATGAAATGCTTTTTCACTGTTTTATAGCCTAACCCCAAATTTATCCTTGTATTTTGTGCCTTTACTGGGGCTTGAACTCAAGGTCTTGTGCTCTCACTTGGCTTTTTCACTCAAGGCTGGCACTCTACCACTTGAGCCACACCTCCACTTTTGGCAGGACATAATGAGAGAACCTCTTGCTTCCAATTGTTGGAGTTCATTTTGATACGCTTCATTATATATGGTCCTATGCACTTAGCAATTGGGCTATTGTGATCCCCTGTTAAGAATATCATAAACATACAGTATTTTCACAATTAAAAGAAGAATATCATAAACATATTCTTACAAATGAGGGAAAACATTCAACCTATTTTTTCTTTTCTTTGGGCCTGGCTTGCTTCACTTAATATAATTTTTCCAGTCTTTCCATTTCCTTACAAATGGGGTAATACCATTATTTCTAAGGAAGCATGGAATGTCTTTATGTATATATACCACATCTTCTTGATCCATTCATTTACTCAGGGGCATCTGGGTTGATTGGATATCTGGGCTATAGTAAATAATTCTGCAGTAAACATGGTTGTGCTGGTGGCTTTAGTATAGCCTTGTAGACTGAGATCTGGGGATCTCAGTTATAAGCCAGCCCAAGCAGCAAAGTCCAGAAGATTTGTCCTTCCAATTAACCAGCAAAAAGTTGGAAGTATAAGCATGGTTTAAGAGATAGATGCCAGCCATGAGTGGAAAAGCCAAGTGAGAACATGAAGCCCTAAGATCAGTACTGACATAAAAAAGAGTGCTATTCCATAGCCCCCTGGTGACAAGGCTATAACTTTCCTCCCCATTTTACAGTTGCTCATGTAACAAGGATGGGGTAAGGCTAAGATCTGAACACTGGGCAAAAATACTAATTTAATGCACTGTCTGCCTGGTGAGGCCCAGATATACTGTCCCCCATGCCTCCCTTAGATGCTGCAATGCCTTCTGCCAGAGTTTCCTTTGCCCCTCCTCCTCTTTCTTCTCTTCCCCATCTTGCTTATCCTCCTCTTCTGTCTCCTACTCCTCTTCCTGGACTCCTGGGTGGTTTCTCCTCATCCTCAGCATCACTTCCTTGGCCCCAGCAAAGTTCCCTCAGCACCCTCATTCCGTAGACTGCTGACTCCACCAGGGCAGAAGGGAAGCCACTTTCCAGGCTCTGCCACCCTGCACCTCTGACCCCAGGCCCAACAGCCATGGGTGCTCTTTAAACATGGAACATATGAGCTACAAAGTGATCCAGCAAAGAGCCCTGATGTGGATTTCCAATCTAGAAAGCTCTCTTCTCCAAAACAAAGACTTCACATTACTTACAGATATAAACTGACAGTTTCAAAGGTTTAATCCTTCCACACTTACTGTAAACCCATACGCACACAAAATAAATAAGTTTCTTTTTTAGGAGGAAAAAAACCCAGAAGGTTTTTCATGGCATCATAAACATAACACTTTATTTTTCATCACACAGAGCCTGTCTGGGTTTAGTTATGCTTGAGAGCCCGAGAGAGACTCAGAGCTAACACATGAAAAACTGCTAGTGCCACTACTGCTGTGACATGCAGATGAAGCAGACATTGCTATCTGTGTCCATTTTTGTGTGTCCAGCAGTCATCAATCACCCCAAATAGGGCCTGTGGGGCAGGATGGTCTTGTCAGCCATAGTAAATGGTACAGGGATTTGGTGAAAGAGCGAACATAGAGGTATGAGATGCTATAAATAATGGAGAGAAAGGAATGCTACAATGTTTTCAAGTTTTTAAACCTGAAGAGCCCCAGTGCCCTTGCTCTGGGCTAGTTCCAAGTCCACCCTGTCCTTTCCAGAGTCCATCAACAGGATAGAGTGAAGACACTTGCACACCCATGTTCATTGCTGAACTGTCCACATAGCCAAGTTATAGAAACAGCCCAAATGTCATTCAATGGTTTAGGGGATAAAATATATTATATATGTGTGTAAATATATATGATGTCTCAAGTCAAGAAGACTATTATATCATTTGCAGGAAAATTGGTAGACTTGAAAATGTTAAAACCCAGGTGATGGTAGCTCATGTTCATAGTCCTAGCTACTCAGGAAGCTGAGATCTGAGGCTCGTAGTTGGAAACCAGCCTGGTAAGGAAAATATATGAGACTCTTATCTCCAATTAGCCAGCAAAAAACTGGAATTGGTTATGTGGCTTACATGGTATAGCACTAGCCTTGAACAAAATACTTAGAGACAGTGCTCAGTTCCTGAATTCAAAACAAATGATGGTAAGTGAAGGAAGTCAGGCTCAGAGAGACAAAAGACACATGCTTTCTCTCATATGTGGAGGTTAGATCTAAACTATAAATATATAGGTAAACATATAATATACAGACAATATACATATATCTATACAAATATAGTAACTAAATATGGTATATGCAGGGGAGGATTCCAATGGTGTAAATCCTTTGGGCCACTAATTTACAGTTTACAAAAATGAATAGCAGGAAGCTGGAATGTGTATTGTCAGAGGCAGAAGGGTGAAGTCAAGGGATGGGAGAACAGATGGATGGAGGAAGGATGAGTGAATATAATCATAATAATTTACACATGTAAAAAATGGAACTGGGTAAGTTGAAAGGATGGGTGGGGTTGGGAGAGATGGGGAGAATGATGAAAGGGGTGACATGGACCAAGATACATGGTACTCATACATTTTCATGTTGAATTGAAACCCCTTTGTATAACTGCTTAAAGGTAATAATGAACTGCTGAATTCTCAAGGAATTCTAACGTCCTGCATTCGTTCAGGCACATATTTACTTTCTCCACTGATTAGAGTGTATGGTAGGGCCCTACACATAGCCCCTGGCTATTGGAATAGTGGATGTATTTGGCTTTACAATTTAGTCTAGGGGAGGGAGAAGCTCTTGAAAGTAGAAAGTCTGGGTACTTAGGTTCCATGTTGCTCTATCCCCCTTAAGGTCTCCAAGATGGTGACAAGTGGGACTGAACTCCAGAAACTGTAAGGTAACTAGCAAAAGGTGAGTGTTTCAGAGACACTGTGACTCATAATTGTACCCCCATATTCATATGTTAAAGCCTAACTTCATATGTAATGGTATTTGAAGTCGGAGACCCTTTGAGAGATAATTAGGCTTAGATGAGATCAGGAAGTTGGAGCCCTGCTCTGATAGGATTCATGTCCTACTAAGAGGAGACATTGAAGTCAGGTATGGTGGCTTACACCTGTAATCCTAGCTACTCAGGAGACAGTAACTAGGATGGAAGTTCAAAGTCAGCCTAGACAGGAAAGTCCATGAGACTTTTATCTCCAATTAAGCTCCAAAGAATAAGCCAGTAGTGGAGCTGTGGCTCAGGTGGTAGAGCACTAGACTTGAGTATAAAAGCTCAGGGGTAGCACACAAGCTCTGAGTTCAAGTCCCAGGACCAGAACTAATAATAATAATAATAATAATCGAACAAAAAAGGAGACATCGACCACTAGCTCCTCCCTCATCCCCATACGAAAACCCAATGCAAGGACTGACTGGCTCCTTGATCTTGGACTTCCAGATTGCATTCTTGTGAAAATGTCTGTGTTTTAAACCTCCCAACTTTGTTACTACTGCTTGAGTGGACTAAAACAGCAGCATGCCCTTCTTCTGATTGCAGAGCTTTCTGGATGCACAGCACACACTCTTGGGAAGGAAAGATTCCCAAAGGCTAAACCCCCCACCCACCCCACAGGAGCTTTCCACGCCCAATGTCTCTCCTTGTGTTCCAACCCCTCTTTCTTGATAAGAACATCAGCTGGCCTGGATTAAGGACCACCCTCTAGTCTCATTTTAACTTACTGGGCTCTTAAGGGATTCTATCTCCAGACAGAGTCACATTCAGAGGCAGTGGCAATTAGGGCTTCAACCTGTGCACATTTTGGGGGGATACCAATCATCCATATCTGTACTCAGTGCATGGCCCTTCTGATGGCAGAAGAGCAGTGAAAATTTGCCCAATCACTTTGAGGTGCTGTTGGGTAGTAACTATTCAAGGTGAGTGTGCAGGTACCTTGTGGTGGTAATTCCACCGCACCCCACACCCTGAAATGCATCCCTTGTATCACCCTGAGACAGACAACAGAATGTTTGACCAGCTAGATTCACAACAGACCCAGACTGGATATAATCCAGACACTCAGCAGGAGTTGCCAAGATTAAAAAAAAAATGTGGTGTTCACGTACTGGAAGTTACTTTACACTGTGGCAAGAAGGAAGGGACAACTGCATACAACACAATGAGCAAGGAAACTGGGTCCCAGGAAGCAAATAGTTTTGATTCATTTACATACAATGTGCAACTAGGTGGCAACTAGGCCTCAAGTGACTCACACCTGTAGTCCCAGCTATTTGGGAGCCTGAGATGTGAGGATCATGCTTCAAAACCAGCCTCAGAAAAGTCCATGTGACTCTTATCTCCAATGAACCAGTAAAAAGTGGGAAGTGGAGCTATGGCACAAGTAATGCAGCACTAGTGAAAATAGTTAGGCAAGAGCACCCTGGCCCAGAATTCAAGCCCTCGCACTGACACACAAAACAAATAAAACAAAACAAAGCTGTGCAACATTACTATCTGCTGGGCATCAAAAGTCCAGACAGTGTCCACCTCTCCCCCTGGGCTGGGGGATGGGGAGGGTGGAGGGGATTCTGGGATATTGGTAACATCCTATTTCTTCATCTGCAAACCTAGAAAAATCTCTGTGAGTATCCATAGAGCAACATACTCATGAGATGCACAACTTCCTGGATGTGACACTGCAGGGAACCATACTTTAGGGAGCAGAGAGTAGAAGGAGAATAATTCCTCCTGTAAGGGGGAGAAAAAAAATCTAGAGAAAGATTTCCTCCCTAGATTTTAGATAACATTGACAGATCTTCTTTTTCCTGCCTTCTGACAACCTAACCAGCTCCTGCTGTGCCCACTCCTGACCCTGCTGCTCCTGGCACCCCACTGACCTGTGCTCAGCTGATTTCCACAGCTGCCTAGCACTGAGAACCATCCACCTCTCTAACAAGGGCTCACACACATCTGCTCTCCTCAGGTTTCACCTGCCTGACCTGCTTACCCTTGACCTAGCTGTCTGCTGGAGCAGGACTGAGAACAAGTGCCTTCCCAGTCCCAAGACAAGAGTCAGATGGCACAGTTCCGCCCCTCCTGAGCTCCTTTCTCATCCGTGGAGCCGACATCTGCTTCTTGACCCTCAGTCCTCAAGCAAAAGTACGGTTTCCACTGACCCAGATTCTGGGCCTTTGATGGTAAATAAGGAGCTGAAGTTTTGTTCTCCCTCCCCCTACCCGCTCAGAGATGGAAGGTTTTCAAGAGCCATACTAGCTCAGATCAGGGAAGAGGAAGAAAGCAGGAGAGCCTCGGGTCTAAGGTCGCTTTTTGCAGAAAGAGTGCTGGCCTTGGGGACAGCTTCAGAAAGCAAGAGTTCATCTTGGCCAGAAGCTTCAAGGTCTTTTTTTTTCTGTTTCTTAAAAGAAAATGAAACCAAAACACCTTATGGAGGTATATTTTAGCCACTAGCCACTATAAAATCCACCTTTTTTATAAGGGTAAATTCTCTGATTATTAGTTTATCACAGGGCTGTTTATCCCAAGAGAAATATCTGTGCCTGTTAGTCTTCATCCCTATCATCCTCCCCAACATCAAGCTTCTTTCTATGCTGACAGTATCTCTCCTCTGACCATCATCTATAAATGAAAATGGTGTGCGGGGTTCTCTGCCTGACTTCTTTTGCTCAGCATGATGAGTTGCTGTGTCTTGTGCCATTGTCAGGATTCTGTCCCTTTTATTGCCATATGCATTTTCATTGCATGATCATGCCACAGTTTTGTACCCATTCCCCAGCTGACCAGTATGTGGACTTTTTTCTACATATTGGATTATTATTCACCCCACATTTAAGGGTAACATACCCATGAACAGATGTGCACAATCTAACTGTTGTTCTCTTAGAGGGGAATTGCTAGGTCACTCGCCTTCATAACATTTTGAAGAACTACCACATCATTTTCCTAAGTGCCTTCACCATTTCTTCCCCCACAGCTTTGTCTGAGGCTCCCCATTGGCCACATCAGGGCTAGCAGTGCTTGCTATGGGTTTCCGTGATCCTAACGGTGTAGGATGCTGTTTCCTTGTGGTCTGTTTTCATTTCCCAAATGATGAATAATGCCAAGCAGCTAGTCATGTGTTGCTTGGATATTTATCAGGATACTTAATTTAAAACAATACATTATATTAAGCGAAGTAAGCCAGGTCCAAAGAAACATAGGTCCCATGGTTTCCCTTATTTGCAATAATGAGTATATGTCTGAGTCAAGCAGAAAAGGTCAGATAAGGTGATGTTAGGGGAATGAACCCCAAGATAAGTATTCAAATGTTTTTTATTTTCTTTCATGCAATTGTTTCTAACATATTTATAAGATGATTTCTATGTTGCTTTGTATGTCCCTCCCCCAAGGTATAACCCATGCTTTCACTGTATTTGATGTTGGTATAACTTGTGGAGGGGAAGGAAAAAACAAATCATTTAAATAGGGATACAGGTGGACCCATTGCAACAATGAAATGTACAAGTCGTTATGTTGAAAACGAACTTTACAACTTTGGTGGGGGGAGGGAGGTTTGGGTGGGGGAAGGGGGGAGTATGGGAAGGGATGGGAAGGGGAAACAAAGAGGAGGCAACAATGCTTGATAAGAAATGTACTCGTTATCTTGCCCATGTAATTGTAACTCCTCTGTATGGTATTCTCACAATAAAAAAAAAACCAATACATTATGAAGAGCAAAAAAGCAAATGGGGTTCACTCCCAAAAACCTGGGTTTGAATCTTGGTTCTGTCATTTGCTCTGCTGTGCTTATAGAACTCTTCGTGTTGCAGTTTACACCAGATAAAATGCTATATACTTGGGCTCTCTTAGTTAGACCTCCTTTCTGCTATTAGCACCCCAACTTTACAAATGTGGAAATGGAGGTTCAAGAGGTTCAGTGGCTGCCTGAGATAACATGGTGTTCAGGTGCAGAATGGACTTCCACATAACCAAAGTTGCTTCTTTTTTGATTAGTACTTCCACAGTGCTGACCTCTATGATCCTGGTGCCTATGGTGAGATGTGGGAAATGAAATACAGGGAATAATGACAGTTTATAAGGCACTATTGTAAATTAGTACACAGATTAACTCATGTAAGCCTCCTAATGAACAATGAATTTCTTTCCGTTTCTAGATTCAAAAACCAACCTCCAATATCTTAGTCAGAATCCCTCAGCAAAGCCAGGAATCAAACCAGGGAATCTGGATCCAGAACCAGGACCCAGGATCTAGAATCAGGAACACTTCTGAACCTGTACTCTGAATTCTGTGATGCAACAATATCAGAACAGGAGCTGACTATATGCAAATGGAATAGAATGAAGGTTTTGCCTACACTCTACATCCCTTATTCTGAATTCATATTTCATCCCTTGCCCATAAGAAAAGCAGCTCTTTGCCATCGGAAACCAACTCTACACTGACAGGGAAACATGGCCCAGGTGGAGCTGTTGATGCTGAAAATCCCTTCCCATACCTTATGACTGGACTCCCAGCCTCCAAAATTGTAAGAAATGAAAACTCCAGGAGAACAAAGTTTGAAGCTGTCTTGCTGACTCTGAGGTCCCTTCCCTGGCACCTAGCAGAACCAGGTATACAGGAAGCTGTTTGGATACTTGTCTTTTCTTTTTTATTTTTGTTGTTGGTGATTGGTGCTGGTACTGGGGCCTAAACTCAAGGCCTTGTGCTCTTACTTGGTTTTTGCACTCAAGGCCAGTGCTCCACCATTGAAAAATACCTTCATTTCTGTTTTTTTGCTAGTCATTTGGAAGATAAAAGTCTTGTGAACTTTCTGCCTCAGCTGCTTTTGAACCCTGATTCTCAGCCCTCTGCTTCTTGGATAGTAAGGATTACAGGCAGGTGCCACCAGTGCCTGGCTCTTGGATACTTATGAGTGAATGCGTGCAAATGTTC
>NW_012267235.1:14049756-14059756 GCF_000151885.1 Dipodomys ordii | reverse complement strand
AAGGTGCAGCTTCCCTCATTCCCCCCCATCTCAAACTTGCAGTCTCTAGAACAGAG
Source organism: Dipodomys ordii (assembly GCF_000151885.1). Taxonomy (NCBI): domain Eukaryota; kingdom Metazoa; phylum Chordata; class Mammalia; order Rodentia; family Heteromyidae; genus Dipodomys; species Dipodomys ordii. Next base: position 14,059,700 of record NW_012267235.1, on the reverse strand, counting down.
AGAAAGAGAGTGACTGAATGTAAGGCTCCAGGCTGGTTGTGGCAGCTTGAGCCAAATAAGACAATAGGATGGCTTCCCTTCTCCTCCCCACCCGACAGTCTGGAGGACAGTAGAGTCCTCAGGTTACCTGTACCCTGGGTCACTCAGCAGTGAGATATGAAACCAGCAGGTGCAGGCAGGTGGGGGCGGGAGCGAGGGCTCTAGCATGATGGTTCCCTCCACTGCTAGCTGCCTTGTATTCTGCTATAGGATCTGGAAGAACCTTGGAACTAGGAAGAGACTCACTTCTGTTCTTCTTCCCTGGCCTGACAAAAGAGCTTGGTCTTCAGTTTGCCCCTGACCTGCTGGGTGAGTCTGCAGATACCTGCTCCCTGAGCCTCAGGCTTCACATCTGTGAAAGGAGGGAGCAGAATTGTATGCACACCGGGACCCTTTCCTGCTCAGTGCATTGCCCTGTGCTCTGGTGCTGCCTGGATTGCAGGATGTCCACATCCATGGGTACCCAGGCACCTGCCTCTTACCTGTCTCTCCTTCCCACTGTCTGAGGCTCCAGGGAACCAGAACACCTGAGGAAGCAGCCTCCGTTCATCCCTGCTGACCCCTGCCTGGCCTGGGTGGAGCTGCTGATAGAATTGCAGATGCTCAGTCATACTTTTTGGATAAATATCATGGTAAAAAGACATGACATTTCCGGGGCCAGTCTTCAGCATTAATAAAAGATTCCAAGAACAGGGTGACCTTTTCACAAAGGATTTGTAAATGCCAAAAACTACATAAAACCTCTCTTTCTGGGATAGACAGGATTGTCATAGCTCAGCATTTATTTCCTTCCATGTGAGGCTGGCTCTGGTTTCTGCCAGGCCCAAGTCCTGGCTGGAGAGGAGCTATGGGTAGTAAACAACAGAGGAGAGAGGGGAGAAAGAGCAGAGGGGGGGAAGGAAAGACAAAGGAGGAGTTGGGAAGGAAGAGAAGGAGGAAGAGGAAGAGGAGAAGGAGAAGGAGAAGGAGGGATGAAGGAGGAGGGGTAAAGGAGGAGGAGGAAGAAGAAAGAAGATAAGAAGAAGAAGAAAGAGGAGGAGGAAGAGGAAGGAGAGGGAGAAGAGGAGGGGGAAGGGATTTGAAGGAGAAGGAGGAGGAGGAAGAAAAGAGGAAGAAGAGGAGGGACAAGAGGAAGAGAGAAATGAAAAAACAGTGAAGGGAAGAAAAGGAGAAAAGAAAGGAGAGAGGGGAAAGAGAGAAGAACAGGTTGAACATGGAGCTAAAAAAAAAAAAAAGGAAGGACAAAAGAGAGCCAGGTGCAGGGCAGGGCCTATGTGGGAAGGTTGGGAAGGCTGTTACTGAACCAAGGATGTCTACCATGTAGGCCTCTCTGAGGATGCAAGGTCTAAACTGCCATCACTTTAACTACCACCACAGCATCACCTGTGCTATGTCCTCCTGTAGTCACTAGCCAGCACAGTGAGGAACAGCAGCAAGTGAGTGAGACTAGCTAAACCATGGATGAGAGACCAAATATCCTCTAGCTGACCTCCCCATACTCCCCATACACATTGGAACTTCAGAAGGGGGGCAGGCATCCTGGTATATTGAAGGAACTCCAGTTTGGGGTAGTGGTGGGGCACCAGGGAGAGAGCAGGCTCATTTAATCCCAGGCCGTATGCTTTCCACATCTGTATGAGGGACCTGATCTAGATTTAAAGGGTATAGGGACGATGCAATAACACCACTAGGCACTAGAAGGCACTAGAAGAAGCTGTTCCCATTAGGATGCTGCTCCATCTTTCCTTGTCAGGAGGGCTCTAGTGACCCACCTGCTCTTTGATCTTTGCATTGCCCTTTGGTGGGTGAGCAGGCATGGAATTCTGAGTACCGTACCATCAGAGCAGATTCCATCCCTCCAGCCAGGAAGTTTCATGAAATCTGTCCCATTCCACCATCCAGGGCAGCTGCCAGAACTCAGAAGGAGGAGACTGGGAGGAGGGAAATTGCTACATGGACAGCATGGTTAATGACCAGGGCCCAGACAAACATTCCCCAGACAGCTGCCTCTGTTTGGCCAGAGCTTGACGCTGCCCCTGTGCTGAGTTCACTGTGTAATGGTGCTTGACAGATCCTAATTTTCTTTTAAAAAGACATGCATTATAGCAGAGGACATAATAATACACATCGGTGACATGAGGCAATTGTCCAGTTAGTGAGAATAGAGTGGATTTTACTGGCTCAAGCGCCTGACTCATGAAGGATTGTAGAACGTGGTCTGCACAGAGCTTTTTAATTCAATGATTTTGTTGTTCAGCGCTGTGGGTTGGCCAGGCTGTGTGCTGAGCAGCAGGGAACTCCAAACAGAGAAACCTTGATTCCTGCCTCTTACGAACCCCAAAGTAATGACAGTGAGTCCTGAAAATAGCCCAGTAGAGCCATGTTCCAGTGGCTTCATGCCTGTAATCCTAAATAGTTAGGGTGCTGAGATCTGAGGATAACGGTTTGAAGCCAGCTCAGGCAGACAAATCTGTGAGAATCTTATCTCCAATTAACTACCAAAAAGCCAGAAGTGGAGGCATAAGATCAAGTGGTAGAACACCAGCCTTGAGGGGAAAAAAAAAGCCAAATGAGTACTCAAGGACCTGAGTTCAAGCTCTAGTATAGGTACAAACACAAAGAAGACAAGCAACTCAATAAGTAGCAACCATTGAAGGTGACAAGTCACAAGACTGAGCCAGGCTACATAGGAGCCCTTCCTGGAGTGTGGTTGGTACCCACAGACTTGTACAAGGTGAGACGGACAGGTGGGGGTACGAAGAGGTAACCCAGACCCTACAAATGTGGGGGTCCTACAAATAGCACAGAGTAACTAGAACTGCTGAGCCATGGGCAGAAGGGAAGAGCAGGAGCCCAGACAAGGAGTATTACAACCAGGCTTTGTCCTGAAATCAGCCATGATCCAATGAGGCACCCTGAACTCAGTCCCTGTAGTCAGGGATTTTTTGTTTGTTTGGGGTTTTGTTAGTGTCGTTTGTGCGGGGAGAGGGGACTACTGGGACTGGATCTCAGAGCCTCACCATCTCTTTTGGCTTTTTCACACAAGGCTGGCATTGTCCCACTTGAGCCACACCCCCACTTCCAGCTTTGTGCTGGTTATTTGGAGAGAGGAGTCTCATGGACTTTTCCTGCCTGGGCTGGTTTTGAACCATGATCCTCAGATCTCAGCCTCCCGAGTAGCTGGGATAACAGGGATGAACCATGGCTCCTGGCTCACACTATTTTGTTCTCTGGTTGCTATTGGAGAAGGAGTTGAATTTGTAGTCTGGAGTCCAGGGTAGATGGGAGGCTTGTAGCGGGGAGATGGGTGCAGCCTGGACTGAGGCACCATCCCACTGAGCAGAGGGTGGAGAAAAGCGAACAAACGAAAGGGGCACTAGAGAAGTAACAGGAGCAGGCCGTGGTGATGGAGGAGGGTGCTGTGGGGCTGTGGAGGGATCCTGGGTGGTTACCACGCTCACCTGACAAGATCATGGACTAGCTCTCAGACCCAGCCAAGCTCTACAAGTCTGGGGGTCAGAAGCCAGATCAGGTTCCTTGGAGCAAAGCTGAGGAGGCAGAATCAGAAAGATGTATGTAAAGCAAACAATCCAGGGACCCAAGATGTGTAGGGAGAGAGGGAGGCGACGGTCCACTGAGCAGCTCCTGACACCCTTTGTGTAAGAGGCCAGTGCAGGACAGACGGCCAGGGTCGGGATGGCAAGCCAGAGTGACAGCTGCAGCCCTGGTAGGGTGTGCAGCCTGTGTGCGCTCCGCTGACGCGCACGTGCTCACGGCTGCTCCTGCGGGGAGACCCGGCCATCTCCCTCCGCCTGTGCGGTCTGTGCCAGCCATCAGCGGCCGGTGACTGCCAAGAAAGCAATTGCCATCACCGACTCCATTAATGGGAGTTTAGTGTCGGGATCAATGTGGCTGAGAGTCCCGCAGCTCTCAACACTTGTCAACCTGCATCTAGACTTCTGCATGGCAAGGAGCTGGTGTGGCCCAGACACTTACTCCTCTGGGGGCTTTCCAGGCCCCAGGCTAAATAGCCTGTGTTTCTGATTTCCTGCAGCAGCAGCAGCCCCACCTCAGTGGCTGCTGGGCCTGTTCTCTCCTGGGAATGCCTCAGCTCCAGGGGGAACTGTTTATATATTCTGAAGCCAGCAGGAATACAAGGTGGGATACTGTGTCTCTGACCACACAGGACTTCAGTTTCTTTTGTGAGATCAAATGATGCTTGAATATTTCAATTGTGGGGTGGGGGGTGACAGGACTGGGGCTTGAATTCAAGGCTTGGGAGCTGTTACTTCGCTTTTCCATTCAAGGCTAGGGCTCTACCACTTGAGCCACACTTCCACTTTTAGCTTTTGGGTAATTAATTGGAGATGAGTCTCTCAAGGACTTTCCTGCCTGGGCTGGCTTTGAACCACCATCCTTAGATCTCAGCCTCCTGAGTAGCTAGATTACAGGCATGATCAACCAGCACCCAGCTAGTCCAAATGTTTTTAAGAACCTAAACAGGTCTGTGCGATGAATCTAGTCTGCAGCCAATTGCCTATGACTCCCACAGCAAACAAGACTGTGACTGTGCAGCTAAAGAGAGCAAAACTCTGGGTACACACAGCTTAGCACTGAGCTAATCATGTCAGAGTTGTGTCTTTGTTTTGTTCTTTGCTGCACATACACACTGTCTCTATCAGGACCCTCAGTCCTCTGTGAATCATGTCACAAGATCAGTGCCTCTGAGCAGCCATGGAGCTCTCTCGTCCAGGGATCCCTGGCCCTCTCTGATCCCAGCTCACTTCTGAGGCCCTTTCTCACCCCCAGATCCACCTCTAGGTTTTATCTGCCTCTATGAGCCCAAACCTGGGCCTTCCATCTCCTTGAACTATCTTCCACCTGTTGCTATAACTTGTTGGCTTAATGCCCTGTAAATATATTGTCCTGCAGCTCTGTAGATGGAACTCCAAAGCGTTTCCCAGGCACACCTCAAGGTAGGGCTGTGCTCCTGATGGTGCAAGGGGAGGATTGTGCCCCTGCCTCTCCCTCCTTCTATAAGCTACCTGCATTCTTTGATTTGTGGAACCCTTTCTCCTCCTTCAAAGCACACTACCCCAGCTCCTGCCTCTACCATTACATCCCCACTCTGATTCTTACCCTCCCCCACCATAGGGGCCCTGAGATGTCACTAGGCCTACTCAGGTAATCCAGGATTATCTTGGCATGTTTTACCATGTAAAGTAACATATTTTTGAGTTTTAAGAATTCAGGTATAGGCATCTTAGGGGGGAGGATCATTATTCTGTCTATCATACTCCTTGTCCTTCAACCTAAATACTTATCTGTCCCTTTTGGGACATTCCTCATCTGTCATAGTGTCTGAGTCTATGCTGGTCCTGGGTGGTTGAGGTCCTAACAGTTAGACAGGTCAAAAGACACAGGCAAGCATTCAGATCGAGTCAGAAGGGACAGATAGCATAAACATATACACAGATCACATGCTTACATGTGCATATGATTTTTGGAGATGGTGCACCTCCCTGAAACACAGGCAAGCTCTCCTGCCCTATCACCTGGTCTTACGAATGTTGCTACGTAAGCCCCTTCCTCTGAGTGCAGTTTGCAAAGTGTCAAATCAACATTTCCCCCACCCCCAAGTCACTTACCAAATTGGATTAGCTGTGGACAGAGGCCATTAGACAAATGTGCCTCCCAGCCTTGATTTACTGGAAAGAAAACAGGAACTGCTGTCCTTTCTGGGAAGGTATCATTCTTGAGTGGTCTAACCTGCAAACTCCACCCCCTGAAGCTCTCTGTGGAGCTCATCTGAGAAATGAGAGTCCTGGTTTCATTGGGAACCCAGTGACTTTGAATCTGAGTCTCTGTTGAGAAGGAGCTGAATGGGGCTGAATCAGAGGAGGAATGGATGTGCTGGGAACCAAGAACCAGAGAAGTTGAGAGTGCCGTGGAACTCAGCTATTGAGATCAACAAGTGGAAAAACCCAGATGCCATCCTACCTCATCACACCTCAATGAGGAGCGTAGGGAGGAGCCATGCTGACCAGGGAGGAACAGAGCTGCAGCCCAAGTGATAAACTGAGGTTGCTGAGAAATGCAACATATGTGTGATCAGGGGAACAAATTCTCCATTCAGACAAAACCAAGTTCAGCTCCTGGCTTCCTAAACACTTACCAGTTCTAAGATTCAAGGCAGAACTTGTTCTGTTCCTCACTTTGTTCCTCATTGTAAAACAACAACAACAATAGAAACAATAGAAGTAAAGCCTATCTCTTACAGTTGTAAATAACTGTTACATCATGTACAAACAGATTAGCACAGTGCTTGGACTATAATCACTATTATTAACAATATTTGTAATATGAGAAGCTGTGCCAGGAAATCCTCTAAGTGACACATACATGCCATTGTAAAACTCCATTTTTACTAAACCTGTTCCATGTTCTTTTTCAGGATTATTGCTTTGCTAATCCTTTCCTCCTTTTTCAGTGAAACTTGCCCACAAAGATTCAAAGCCCACAAGACTTGATAGACTCTTTGTTTGTTAAAGAGCTTGCCAGACTTTTCTCCACTTTCACTTTCTAGTCCTTGGTTTCTCTTTTAAGAACCCTCAATAAAACTCCTCATTTTTGGTTCAAATGCTGAGTTTTGGCCAATTACATGAGCCTGTGAACCCTAACTGTGATGAATCAGGTAAAAGGACTCACTACTTCAGGATAGGAAGCATCACCCGTGTGTGTGTGTGTGTGTGTGTGTGTGTGTGTGTGTGTGTGTGTGTGTGTGTGTGTGTATGTGATACACCCATGTGCCCTTCTGTACAGAAGTAAACTTTGCCTAATATTCTAAGCCATTTCAAACAGACTCTAGTATTGTCTCTACTCCTCCTACCTAGGCTTGGGCTTAGATGAACCTGAGTTACAAAGTCCTGTCTATTGGCAGGTGTGACAATGCATGCCTATACTCCCAACATTCCAAAGATGAAAGCAGAAGGATTTGGAGTTCAATGTCAGCCTGGACTGTATAGAGAGATCAGTCTCAAAAAGAACAAACTCTGGGACTGTATCTCAGTAGTAGAGCTCTTACTTATCATGTACAAGGCTCTGGGGTTTATCAACAAAAGAAGACACCACCTGAGAGTAATTGAGCCAGTCAGCCATTCAGACATTCCAATCTTATTAAATTCTTACAACAACAATCTGACTGGTAAGAATAGAAATTTTTTCCAGGTTCTTCCATTTATTTGTAAATGATGCGATATCATTCTTTCTAATCAATGAGTAATATTCCATTGTGTATATATACCACATTTTCTTGAACCATTCATCCATTGAGGGGCATCTGGGCTGATTTCATACCTTGGCTATGGTGAATAGTGCTGCTATGAACATGATTGTGTTGGTGGCTTCACTGTATCCTGGTTTGTAATCTTTTGGGCAGGAGTGGAATTGCTGGATCATAGCATAATTGTATATTTAGTAAGTAAGTCAGGCCAAAACAGACAAAGATTCCGTGTTTTCTCTCCTATGTAAATTGGTTTATAAATACCTTCGGTGGTATGCAAGTGTACATAAATGTATTAATTGAAATACAGTAGATTTAAGGGAAAACTCAAATGGTGTAAGTTCTTAGGCAAAAATCATAGCTCAACATCAGGAAATGGGTACTTGAGAGGGGTGTGGTGCTGTCAAGGAGAGGGGGGTAGATGAATGAAGAGAAAAAGAAGGGAGAATGCAGTAACAAATTCAATACATATCCTACAAAATTAAGAAAAGTAAGGGAAGGGGTAGCTTAGGAGGGATAGGTGAGAATGATGATATTGATCAAGATACATTGCATTCATAAATTGCTTTGTTGATTGGTAATTCCTTTGTATACTTATGTAAAGATAATAAAATATTTTTAAGAGCAGGTTTTCTCTCATATGCAGAAGTGAGATATAAAATGCATGATAAGGTATACAGGACTCTAGGCATTCACACACAGTGAGACCAAAGGAGGATACTTTTAGGAGAGAAATACAAAGGCACAATGTGTATGTGCATCTGATCATATAAAATAATATTTATCAAAATGAACCCCAGGAAATAGAAACAAGAAGGGCTTTTCCCTCTTTTCTTTTCTTTTCTTTCTTGACTTCTGTGTTCATTTTTCAGTCTTTGGGGGCAGAGGGACACAGAAATGGAGGGGCAAAGGGTGAACAAATGCACCAGTGGTACAGAATGAAAAATGAACTATACAACTTGTGGGTGGGAACAGGAGGGAAAAACTGGGAGAGAGCAAAGGAAATGGTAGCATTGTCCAAAAAGAAATGTACATAATGCCTGACTTACAAAAGGGTAACCCCTCTGTACATCAACTTTAAAATAACATTTTTTGTCAGTTGTGGGGCTTGAACTCAGGTGCTGACCCTGAGCCTCTTTGGGCTCAAAGCTAGCACTCTACCACTTGAGCCACAGCATCACATCTGGTTTTTGATTGGTCAATTGGAGGTAAGACTCAAACAGGGACTTTCTAATTGGGCTTTGAACCATGATGCTCAGCTCTCAGTCTCCTGAATAGCTAGGTTACAGGCATGAGCCACCAGCACCTGGCTTATAACAGCAATGTTTTTTTAAAGAAGAGCAATAATTATCTTCTGCATTGTAGTCGTGTAGCTGACGCTCAGAAGGGGCAAATGACTTGCACAAGGTCACATAGCTGCTAAGTAGAGGAAAAGAAATCAAAACGCAATTTTCTGGTCTCGAGGATTGTACCTTCTCTTCCCTGGCCCAAATGTGTCCGAGGAACAAGTTGGAGATGTGAAGGCGCCTTCTCCAGAAATGACATCTAGGGGACCCCTCCCCGCTTCAAGGTCCAGGGTCAAGTCTTAGGAGACTTCATTGAGTTCTTCTGAACAGAAATCTTGCTCCATTCTTTGAGCAACATCAGTGGTGGAACTAAAGGCATTGGCTTCTCCTTCCCTTCACAAGGAAGCAAAAACAAAGACTGCTTTACAGGTTCACTCATGAATTGGGCAGCAGAAAGGGCAAACAGAGCTTAGGTGCCACCAGCAAGTCACATGGATTAGGAGAGCTCAGTGTCTCTGTCTAGAAGAGGCAGCACTCCGCCTCCCCTCCCCCCCCCACATACCTTATCCTCACAGGCCTGGGGTTCCCTACTTCAGACCCACACCTTCCCAGCTCAGATCTTCCTGAAATCCCCTTCCTGTCTCCTCCACACCTCCCAAGCCACAGCTCCTGTCCCAAGCTCAGATGTGGTTTACCAAAAGGCCAAATGAGGAGCAAAGCTCAATGGATGAATCAGTCCAGGTAAATTGTCTGAGCGAATTGACTTGTCAGTCACCCTGCACAGGCAGGGCCTTGGAGGATGACCCCCTCTGCATATAGGAAGGGAAGATTTGTAAGCTGTGAAGCCTGGAAGAGTACACTCATGGATGGCTCAACGTTGACTGAATACCTCAGCAATCTCTGGAGAAACAGGAGATCGGGCCAGGAGAAATCAAGAGTTGACCAGCAGTAATCAGCTGTCTCCACCATCAGTCCTCTGTAGCGGGATCATTTCCTGCATGATACAGGCAGCCAGCTCTGGTCCAGGTCCAATCCTTTCCCTTGGAATACCTCCCAATAGAGAATTCAGCAAGTTTGAGAAAGGAATCATGAACTGTGCTTATACAATACTAATAAAAGATGACATCAAGAAACAGCTCCAGGGCTGGGAAGGTGGCTCAGTGGTAGAGTGCTTGCCTTGCATGCTTGAGGCCCTGGGTTCAATTCCTCAGCACCACATAAGCAGAAAAAAAAGCCAGAAGTGGCACTGTGGCTCAAGTGATAGAGTGCTAGCCTTGAGCTGAAGAGCTGAGGGACAGCGCCCAGGCCCAGAGTTCAGGCCCCATGACCAGACAAGA
>NW_012267235.1:14041335-14049596 GCF_000151885.1 Dipodomys ordii | reverse complement strand
AAGGAAGGAAGGAAGGAAGGAAGGAAGGAAGGAAGGAAGGAAAGAAGGGAGGGAAGAGCTGCAGGTTGCCGAGCTGCCACCCTTCTGAGGATCTGCAGGCCTGTGTGGCAGATCTACACCCCAAGTCAGAGCTATAAAAAGTGAATTATGGCCAGACATCTCTGGCTCACACCTGTAATCCTAGCTATTCAGGAAGTATAAATCTGAGGATCAAGGTTCAAAGCCAGCCTGGGCTGGAAAGTCTGAGACCCTTACCTCCAATTAAGCAGGAAAAAAAAGCCATAAGTAGAGGTATGACTCAAGTGGTAGAGCAAAAGAGCTAAAGGACAGTACCTAGGCCTTCAGTTCATGCCCTAGTTAGTAGCAGCATGCATGCACACACACAAATTATTGTAAACAAAATGCAGATATTTACTCCTTCTGAGATTTTTAAAATGCAGATATTTACTCCTTCTGAGATTTTAGCATTAAAATGTTGTTCTTTCCCAAATGGTTCTTTGATCTCACCTGTCTAGAAGAATCTTATAAGGCAATAGCTCTTTTCTAGGCCATCTGCTACAAATGCTAAATTATGTAATCCAAGTGTTGCCAAATCCTTCCTGGTCTGTTCCAAGTGGGCTGTGTTCATCACCTGTGTGGAGTGAAAACTGGGCTAGGAATTCTGCAGATTCAGCTTCTGATACTATCTCTACTATTCAGAATAGAGTTCTCCATTCCTTCTCTCTACCCTTGCTTCTTTCCCATTTCTTTTCTTTGTTTTAGTCCACTACAAAGAATCTGAGGCTGAGTAACTAAAAGAGAAGATGTTTTCCTAGATCACAGACCAAGATGGAGATGGGCCCCTCTGTTGAACCTCTGGTGAGGGCCCCTGGGTTGCCTGCAATACAATTGCAGATGGCATCATGGTAGATGTAGACTATGAGACAAAGAAGAAGGCCAGAGACTAGGGAGGGGATAATTTGTGTGTGAGTGCACCAGTATTGGGACTTAATCACAGAGCCTGGGTGTTGTCCCTTAGATTTTTCATTCAAGGCTGGTAGTATTCCATCACTTGAGTCACACCTCCATTTCTGGCTTTTGAGTGGTTGAACAGAGATAAGTCTCACGGATTTTCCTGCCTAGGCTGGCTTCAAACTGAGATTCTCAGAGTTCAGCCTCCTGAGTAGCTAGGATGGCAGGTATGAGCCACCAGCACCTAAATCACTGTGTTGTTTTTATACCTACTCACTCTCACAAGAACTAAGTCACTACATGAAATCAGCGTTAATCCCTTCCAAGGGTGGTGCTTCTCATTACACCAATCACTTCACACCAGGCTTCACACCTTACATGTCCACACCCTGTCATAACTGCCTGACTGGGGACCAAGATCCAAGCATATATGCTCTCCTTGGGGGACACTCTAATCTCAGCATCTCTCCTCTAGTTTCCCTCTCTCTTTCCAGGGGCCCTGCTGCTCCTTTAACCTGCTTCAGCTGGAGCCTAGTCTGTATGGATTCTTTCCTTCCTGTCTGGTAGTCATTGAGTCACAAAGTAGAGGCAAGGGTTTTCAGGAATGGAACCCTATAAAATTCTTGCAGCTTTTCTATAAGTCTAAAACTATTCTCAAGTAAAGCATTTATTTAAAAATAAAATAAAAGGGGCTGGGAAGATGGCTCAGTGGTAAAAGCGCTTGCCTTGCATGCCAGAGGCCCTGGGTTCGATTCCTCAGCACCACATAAGCAAAAAGAAAAAAGCCGGAAGTGGTGCTATGGCTCAAGTGGTAGAGCGCTAGCCTTGAGCTGAAGAGCTGAGGGATAGCACCCAGGCCCAGAGTTCAGTCCCCACAACCGGACCAAAAAAAATAAAATAAAATAAAATAAAATAAAATAAAAGAACTAGCTGGATGCAGAGGGTGCATGCCTATTAGTCCTAGCTACTCAGGACTTTGAAATCTGATCATCACAGTTTGAAGCCAGTCTGAGCAAGAAAATCCAAGAGACTCTTATCTCCAGTTAATCACTAAAATGGCCTAGGCCCTGGTTCAAGCCCAGGACTGGCACACACACACACATACACACACACACACATATGTATATATGGCACACAAACACATACAGGAGCTAGTGACTCACACCTGTAACCCTAGCTATTTAGGAGGCAGAAATCTGAAGTTCAGTGGTTTGAAGCTAGCTCAGGCAGGGAAGGCCAAGGGTAATGCATTGAATAAAGCTTTATTGTAATCTGTTACCATCAAACCTTCAGCAAAACTGCACAAAACAGTAAGTTGTATGAACAGAGCCTAGAGATGGAATGACATGGTGCAGACATGTGCAGTGGTTATCCAGGTCAGGAACAGCTTGTAAGCAAGTAGAGAGAACTCTAATCTCCAATTAACCACCAAAAAGCTAGAAGTAGAGGCATGGCTCAAGTGGTAGAGAGGACTAGCCTGAGTGAAAAACCCAAGCAAGAGCATGAGCAGGCCTCAGTACCAGCACTCACACACACAAAATCACACACACACACACACACACACACACACACACACACTTGTTATAATGTGGAAAGGAGATAAAAATAAGTCTGGGCAAGGTGGTGGTGGCTCACACCTAATCCTAGCTACTCAGGAAGGAGGCTGAGATCTGAGGATCATGGCTCCATGCCAGCCCAGGTAGGAAAGTCTATGAGACTCTTATCTCCAATTAAGCACCAAAATGCCAGAAGTAAAACTTTAACTCAAATGGTAGAGTGCTATCCTTGAGACAAGAAGCTCAGGGACAGAGCCCAGGCCCCGAGTTCAAGCCCCAGGACTGACACACAAATACGCACACACACACACACACACAAATCTGAACTGATATGGTACATTAGTCTTCTGCTGATCCAAGGATTCCATTAACTTCAGATTGAAAATATTTGAAAATAAATCACATGTACTTTACATGTATAAACTGTTTCTGGTCATTATTCTCTACACAACATAGCATAACAACTGTTTATATAACATTTTCATGTTACAAAGGTATTACGAACATTCTGGAGATGATTTAACATATATGGCAGGAATACAGGAATACACAGGCAATATGCAAACACTATGATGATGTTTTATATAAAAACCTGAGCATCCCCAGTTCTAAGGATCCCGTGGGTGAGAAGGCTCCTGAAGCTAAGGGACAGATGTATTATAATGATCTGAACAGTGTAATATCCTAGCATAATAGTACAATTATTTAACTTTGACTATCACAGCAGTTATGATCCATCACCTCTCTGAACCTGCAGAGCAGCCTTGTGAAGCATCCTGTGTCCTCCATTCACAGGTTGGGAAGCTGCTCAGAGCCTCAGGTCATTGGTCCAAGGTCTTACAGTCGGCCAATCACAGCTGTGAGCCTCAGCTCCAGGCCTCTCTGGACCCAGATTTTAGTGATATGTTTCCCCCAAGGTCTTGTCAGAAATAAAAATAAGTGGGACTTAAACCAATGACTTAGAATCTGTGTTGGGTGTTTCCCCAAGTCATTGTTGTCAAGTGAGTAAAAATTCAAACATGAAAATCTTCAAAAAAAAATAGACACCAAAAGAAACCAGGAGAGGTGCAGGAGAGGCTGTGGCCAGGCAGATGAATCACAGTGGATATTCTAACATGCAGTTCTGCTGGGCTTGGCTCCAAGGTAGGGAGAAGCATGTGATAAAGGGGGATCTCTGAAACAGCTGCAGTCATAGTGGCCTTTTACTGAATAACCCCCACTGTCAGACACTGTCCAGTCTGTTCACACTGGGAAAATCCCACTTGATCTTCAAAACATTCTTTTGACATAGTTTTTCCTATCAGGATGATTTAGGTTACCGGTAATGATCGTTTTTTGAAGTCTAAAAAGTAGTTTAAACTGGAAGAGAGTGAAGGAAGGGATAACGTTGTTCAAAAAGAAATGCAACCCCCTTGTGTATCACTTTTATAGTAACAATAAAAAAATTAAGTTAAGAAAAAATAGTTTAAGCACTGAAAGAGCCTTCCAGACAATACAGTACCCTAAGTTCATGCTTTGAGTTCCCCCTCTGATCCCAACACATAGCACTCACAGTTAAAATATAGTAATGGGGACTAAGATAAAGGCAAGATAATGGTATCAGAGGCTCATCCCTGTAATCCTACCTACTTAGGAGGCTGAGATGTAAGGATCACAGTTTGAAGCCAGCCCAGGCAGAAAAACCCATGAGACTCTTATTTCCGCTTAACCAGCAAAAGGCCAGAGGTAGAGCTGTAGCTCAAGTGGTAGAACACTAGTCTTGAATGAAAAACTAAGGATCAATGCTCAGGCCTTGAATTCAAGTCCTACTATTGGTGCACATGTGTGTGCACACAATGTAGCCAGGCTCCAGTGGTTCACACCTGTAACCCTAGCTATTCAGAGGACCATGGTTCAAAGCCAGCCTGGGCAAAAAAGTCCATGAGACTTTTATCTCCAAAACACTACTCAGAAAAAGCCAGAAGTGGTGCTGTGATTCAAGTGGTAAAGCACTAGCCTTGAGCACAAAGAGGCTCAGGGCCTGAGTTCAAGCCCTAGGACTGGCAAAAGAAGTTTTCTAAAAAATATAGCAAGATAAATGTCTTTCTAGACTAGAAATGGTAGAAAAGGACAGAGAACAAAAAGCTAGCTGAGTTCTAGGTCTGCTGGATTGGAACTAAGATGCAGGCAGAGGTGGCCGAGGCCCTGTCTTGTGGAGACTGAAAAGTTGTACAAGACTCTGATCCCCTACCAGGGATGGGGGGGGGTCTCTTGCTAAGCATTGGTGTGTATCTCAGGGCTGTGGTTTGTGTGAGCTGTGTGACAGGAAGGTACGAGTAGGGAGATGCAGCTTTCAGGCCAGGACCTGGGCACACCAGTCAGGCTCTCTCTGCCTCCTCAAAGAACTAGAGCCCCTCATACCAGAATGGAAACAAAAAACACTTGGATGGAGCCAACTTGGAAATGATCACCCAAAATGAACATGGGGTTGAAATAGTTGAAGGGAGCTCTGGTTTGGATGCAATATATCCTTAAAGGCCCAGGAGTTTGGGAGCTTGGTCCCCAGCATAACAGTGAAAGTGATGGACCCTTAAGGAATGGAACCTAATGGTTATAGGACCCACCTGGGAGGTCCACAGGTCAATGGAGGCACTGGCCTAGAAGGAAATACTGGCCTCGTGGAGGGAGCAAGCTAGTGTGAAAGCCTGTGACTGTAATCTCTCCCATTTATATGCTATGCTATGTGAAACCAAAGTATATAAAAAGCATCCTAGGTGCTGGTGGCTCTCATCTGTAATCCTAACTACTCAGGAGACCAAGATCTGGAGGATTGCAATTTGAAGCCAACCTGGGAAGGTAAGACTCCATCTTCAAACTAACTAGCAATAAGCAGGACTGGAGGTATGGCTCAAGTGTAAGAGCACCAGCTGAGCAAGCCTAAAGTCCCGAGTTTAAACCCCAGTACCACTTCCAAGATTAACAATGCAGAAGGTAAGGAAAAGGCTATTTTAAAAATCAGAATAAGGAAATGGATTGCCCCCAAAACAAAATGCTGTAACAACTACATGTTCCTTGCCACTGCATTGGATGGGAGAAGCCATGGGAATTATAACTGAGCAAAAATAGCCAAAAGATGAGATGTATTCCCAACTAAACTAGCACTCAAGACTGAGTCTGAAATCAAAATGTTTTCAGACACAAAGACTATTTACCATCCAGAGAAACTAACCAAAAGAATTAACAAAGAATGCACTTCCTGGAGAAGAAAAGTAAGACCAGAGGGAAAATGACAATGGTGAACTTAGAAATTAATGAAGTATGTGGATAAACTTAATCACTTGTTAACTAATGCTATTTCATCTTTATGTAATTACTAAATAATGACTTCTCAGGCAAAAGTTTTGATGATATAATGAGAAGGATCCTAGAATAGAAATTGTGAATGAACTTTAGCTTTATTAGAAAAGTTAAAAGCCTTGAGCTAAAGAGCTGAGGGACAGAACCCAGGCCCAGAGTTCAAGTCCCACAATCAACAAAATAAAAACAAAAACAAAAAGCAAATTAAAAGGTAAAAGATAAAAGTTAAAAGTTAAAAATATAAAATTCTTTGCTAAGTGAACAGTACAATCAACTTAGCAAGAATTAGAAAAAACAGCCAGGTGCTGGTAACTCATACCTGTAATCCTACTCAGGAGGCTGAGATCTCAGGATCACAGTTCAAAGTCAGTCCAAGCAGGAAATTCCACAAGACTCTTATCTCCAGTTAACCACCAGAAAACCAGAAGTAGATCTGTGGCAGTAAAGCACTAGCTTTAAGAGAAAAAGCTTAGGGACAATGCCCAGGCCCTGAGTTTAAGCCCCACCCATGACTGACAAAAAAAATTTTTTAAAGGATTTAGAGAAAAGAAAAAAAAAATGTCACCAATCTAACAACTTAGAAAATTAGAAAATTTGACTTCAAAAACACCACCAGATAAGAGAGCAGGCATAAGATTCTAGCCATTACCACAAAATGTGAACAGCTCAAACTCACAGGAGAAAGGATAGATTATTAGAACAGGCATTTAAAATTTTAACTTTATGCTACTTACATGTGACAGAGAACATTTTCAATGAAGGGACAAAAAAAGGACCCCTACTAAGCAGATATGAAAAGAAAGCTGTCAGAGCCAGGCTAATATGACACAAATCTGAAGCAAAAGCTGTAAGAGATGTAAAGAAGTATTATTGCACATAATGATAAAAAGAAGCAAATGCCACCAACGTGACATAGCAATCACAAACTTCAATAAACTCAAGTATCTGGTCTTAAATATGTAAAGCAAAGCCTGGCAGAGTTACAAGGAGATACTGATGAATGACCAGCCACAAAGGAAGTTCAATGCTCTTTCCCAGAGAGAGCAATAGGAATATGGATTATTTGAACCAAATTCAAAGGCTTCATATAGTAGGTAAATCAGAAGCCTTGCTCCCAATAGCATGAAATAATCAATCTTTCCAGGCACACAAAATACATTTTAAAAATCAACTTTGTACCAGGTCACAAAAACAGTATCAACCAATTATCTGTGTCACATGGAATGTGTTTTCTCCAGCGGAAGCACTTAGATTAGAACTCACAATGAAAGCAGTTTAAAATGCATTTGGAAAAGAAATAACACACTCCTAAATGACATGAATGAAAAAGAAATACCCGGTGGAAATCTATGAAATATTTAAATGGAAAGAAAATGACTACCCTTCATGTAAAAATTGTGGAACATGATTAAAGCCATTCATAGAGGAAAAATTTAGCCTTCAATGTATTTGTTTAAAACAGAAAGATCAAAAGTAAATGAGTTCCTTTTTCAAGTGAAGAAGTTAGAAAAATGCTGGGCATGGTGGCACACACCTACGTCCCTGCTATTGTAGAAGTGGGGACAGGAGGATTGCAAGTTGGAGGCAAGCATTGAGGAAACAAACTTTCTTTAACTCAAGGCTTGAACTCAAGGCCTAGGCACTGTCTCTGAGACTTTATGCTCAAGATTAGCATTACAACTTGAGCCATGGCTCCATTTCCATGGGGATTCTTGGGGGGGGCAGTGTTTGTTTGTTTGATTGTTTTGGTGCTTAATTGGAAATGAGAGTCATACAGACTTTCCTTCCCAAGCTGGCTTCAAATCATGATCCTCAGATCTCAGCTTCCTGAGTAGCTATGATTATAGGCATGAGCCATGGATACCAGGCCACACCCAACACAACCATGTTCATTGCAATATTATGGAATCAACCCAGATGCTCCTTAGTGGATGATTGGATCAAGAAAATGTGGTATTTATGTACAATGGAACTTTATGCTTCTAGCAGACAGAATAACATTGCTTTATTTGTAAGGAAATAGAAAAAAGTTAGAAAAAAATTATATTAAGCGAAGTAAGCCAGACCCAAAGAAACATAGGCTGCATGGTTTACCTTATTTGTAATAATTGAAAGGTGCCTATAAACCTACAAGTAAATCCAATGATTAGTAGAGGACAAATAATTACATGTATTCTATGCATCGCACAGTGAAAACAAAGGAGGATATTCTTTTTGTTTGTTTGTTTGTTTTGGGTTCAGTCATGGGGTCTGAACTCTGGGTCTGGGTGCTGTCCCTCAGCTGTTCAGTTCAAGGCTAGTGCTCTACCACTTGAGCCACAACGCCACTTCTGGCTTTTTTCTTTTTGCTTATGTGGTGCTGAGGAATCGAACCCAGGGCCTCAGGCATGCAAGGCAAGCACTCTACCACTGAGCCAC
>NW_012267235.1:14022150-14041165 GCF_000151885.1 Dipodomys ordii | reverse complement strand
TCCAGCTTTTTCTGCTTATGTGGTGCTGAGGAATTGAACCCAGGGCCTCATGCATGCAAGGCAAGCACTCTACCACTGAGCCACCTTCCCAGCCCACAAGTGGTTTTTCAGTGTACTGTTTGCAGTCATTTTCCCCCTTCAGTTTATTTCCTTTTATCACTTACTCTTTGTGATTTCTGTACCCTTTGTCTTGTATATGAGTTTATCTGATTTGGGGAAGGGAAGAGGAAGCACAGAAACAGTGGAACAAAGTGTGAACCATTTCAGCAGTGATGCTCAACAGACATTATGTTGGGAATGAACTATACAACTTGGGGGACAGGAAGGTAGGAGGGGAAAAAGTGGGAGAAAATGAGGGATAGGGTGACATTATTCAAAAAGGTATGTACTAGTTACCTGATTATGTAACTGTAACTCCTTTGTACATTACCTTTACAATATAATTTAAATTAAAAAGAAGTTAGAATAAAAAAATAATAACAAATAAAAAGTGCTGAGGCTGTGGCTCAAGTTACAAAGTACTTGCATATATGACAGAAAGACAAAACTGGATGGACAGTCTACCTAGACTTTATCCCTAATTCATTACTGCTCCTCATTCTGATCAGCCAGGACTTAGGTTCATAATCTTACATAATTGGCTGGTTCAAAAGGGGTTAAAAGTTTATCATAGCATCCAACTGAAACCAGGGCACTTGGCCAAAGCAGGAATTTATTAGAAAAACAAGGAAAACTAAAATAGCTTCTTATGCCTTTAAAATGGCAAGCAACCACTTTAACAGAGAAGATTTTAAGTGCTCTGTGACTTAAAGAGCTGGGTGGTGAGAGACAGGATGACATGGTCTACTCGTTTTATAACACTGCTGTAATGCAGTGTTATAAGGATAAGGAATGCACCCAAAAGAAAATTCATACTTAAAATGGGTTTAATAATATGGATATCAAAAGTCCTAATTTGTGAAAAGTAAAGTTCAACAGTATAAAACTTACATGACCAAATAGTTTACACAAGAAATGCAAAGGTAGTCAGGCACCCGTGGATCATACCTGTAATTCTAGCTATGCAGGAAACTGAAATCTGAGGATCATGGTTCAAAGCCAACCCCAGGGAGGAAAGTCTGTGAGACTCTTATCTCTAATTAATCACAGAAAAAGCCAGAAGTGGAGCTGTGGCTCAAGTGGTAGAGCACTAGCCTTGAGCAAAAGGAGCTCAGGGACAACGCCTAGGCCCAGAGTTTAAGACTCAGAACCAGAAAAAAAAAGTAAAGGTGGCTCAGAATTAGCAAGTTCATCATTACTTAGGAGTGTATATATTAAAATAATCCATTCAAGATGCTAGCAGATTATGGAGAAAAAATTTATATGATTATATCAAAACATTCACAAAAAACAAAAGCATTTACCAACTTGCAGTACATTGATGATATTTTTAAAGGGGGAAGTTCTTAACAAAATATAAATAAAATGTAATTTCCACAACCCAATAAGAGACTTACCAGCACCCCCCACCTCAGTACACATTCCACTTCCTGATGATATTTTAGGTTCTTTCCCAATCAAATCAGGAAAAAGACAAGCATGGCTGTAATTTACAGCATTATTCAAAATTGTCCTTGGAAGTCTACAGCCCAGAATAAGAATTGGGAAGAAAGCCATAAATATAAATTTGTCATTATTTTCAAGTGATATTCTTATCAGCATAGAGAAATATGCCACAGATGGTTGATGTGTGAGTGATTGAATGAATGAATGAATGAAATCAAATTTGGGCCTGCTGGATTGGAACAAGCCCAGGACAACTTCATTGCTCCCAAGCTGCTGAGCTGCAGGAGAACTGCTGACTTAGTCATATTGTCACACTCGATCCTCTCAGAAGTCAGGCAAAAAGACAAAAAAGTCTTTCCAGGATACTGATCCTATCTTGATTTAAAGTGGTGTTAGTAATGGATAGTTTTGCATTAACTTGGGTTTTAAATGTGGGAGTCCCTCCCTCACCCTGCGCTGGTCCCCTCCTGGATAGGTCCCTGTGTTCTGTGAAGGGACACTCGCACACCCACACCCCACAGGGTGGGCCTCAAACCTCAGGCTGAGAAACACTGATCTATTAAGGGGTCCCTGCTAGCATGTCTCCTACGCACCTGCCATTGCTGTCACTCAGTCAGACATGACAAGCCTTCCCGTCTGAATCTGAGGAGGTGGGAGGCGGAGTTGTACCTGGGAGACATTTTCAAACCAAATGCAGTGGGAAGAGGGAGGAGGGATAAGGGAGGAGGCAGGCAAGAGGGAGGAGGGCTGATTCCTTTGTTTGGAGGAGGGGCAGGCCAAGGCCTAGTTCATTGCCAATGAGCCCCCTCTAGCTCACTGAGTCTCAGTTCTGCTCTGGGGGTCACAATCTATCTACAGCATGACTGACTTTCTTGTACCATCTCTGAAAACCAGATCCACACACAGCTCCACAGGCTCTCCAGCTCTCCTATCTCCTCAGCAATCCTAGCCTGGGATCTGGTGTTTTGGGGGCCTTTTCTCACCTCGTGCTAAACAGAGTCAAAGCACCCTGGGTCAGACAGGAACCATACCACTTGGTAGCCGTAAGCCCTTAGAATTGTCACATCCAACTTGGCTGAGCTTCCATTTTCTGTTCTGTGAATAAGGCCACTGGAACACCTGCTTCCAGGGCTCCTGAAAGAATGACGTGAAGACAGTGCTCAGAACGTGCTTGGCGCATTGCCAGGGACATGCCGTGCTCTCTGTAAACAGCCATCCGCAGAGTCGGGGGATGTGGGGGTGGATGGACTGGGGAAATGGAGATGGATTCTGATGCAAGCAGAATGGGTGAGGCAGATATCGCTCAGACCAGTATCTGGGAAAACAAGAGCCCTCCACAGGGAGAGAAGGAGCAGAAGATGTTGTCCAAGGGATACCACGTTAGCATTTGGCTCTAAAAGAGCAGTGGAACATGACAGGACAGGAAGAGGAGCACCTCACAGGGTGACACCAGAGAGGAGGAGACAAAGTGAATGTACCACTAAGCCATGCCAAGCAGCTGGGCATAGAATGGGAGCCATGGCTGCCTCAGGAAGGGAACAAAGGTAAGGGGTCCAGCAGGTTGTTTGGACAGGGGCCCATGGGGGCCTCCATCTCTTCCTGCTGCCTGGCTTTGCCTCTCCTCCTCCTTAGACTGTGAGTCCTTGGAAGTGGTACTGGATAGAATCATCTGATGGTTGACAGGAGCACACTACTGGCTTGTGAAGGTTGTGTCTCATTGTTTTAGCCTGGGTTGGCCTTGATCCATGATCCTACCATCTCTGCCTCCTGCACAGCTGGGATTATAGCCGTGAGTCATTACACCAGCCTGGTTTAATTTTTAACAAATGCTGTGTTTAAAAAATGGATCAGATAATGTGAAAATTTAATAGTTATGCTCTAAGAGTTTGTTCAAGCCAGCTCTGGCACATCATGAGTTGCAATTGTCTTCATGATTTCTGACTAGGCTTTTGCTTTCCCCAAATTTACCACCCAGCTCTCCCTTCCACCCACTGGCCTTGCTGAACTATAGTGACTACTGTCTCCATATCAGATACAGAAGCAAGCAACCTTACCCAAGGTTTTGGTGGCTCCCCTAGATATACACAGTCTAATTTCTATTGTGTGTAAAACTCAACATGTGAACGACTGATGGATAGATGGATTCTGAGAGGCCACCCTGCAGCAAGTTCCCTTGCTCAAAAATGCCCACGCTCTCCCTATACAAATGGGAAGGCAAGAACACTCAGATTACTGCTCCCAACCCGGATGAGCAGCTAGAGCAACAGGATCAAGACTGACCTAAGACGAGCACTGAATTAAGCCTCTCTTTCATTCATTCACTCACACATTGCCTGTGCTGCCACCTCCTACACTGTATCCTGGGGCACAGTAATTAACTACAGATACTTGGAACAAATCAACAGATCTTTAGATTACTTATTGACATAATTTCTATCACCCTCATAAGTCTAGACCTCAAACAAAATGTCAAGTCAAAATGTCCAATTTCTGTTATATAAACACTCCTGAAGCAAATATATTGTGTAGCCTGAAACCAATAGATTCTGGGACAGAAAAAATGGCACCCATAGAAAAAGTGGAGGGATATGAATCCAGCCCTTAGTTTAGCTACTTGTCCTATACCAAAGTTAACTTCTTAGTTTTGTTAAAAGACCTCATTGACACCAGGGTGCTGGATGGAGATTCTAGAACAACCTCTGGAACTTTTTGTTTGTTTGCTTGCTTGTGTTTTATTTTATTATTATTTTTTATTGTGAAAATACCATACAGAGGGGTTACAATTACATGGGCAAGATAATGAGTACATTTCTTATCAAGTACTGTTGCCTCCTCCTTTGTTTCCCCTTCCCATCCCATATCCCTCGCCCCCCCCACCAAAGTTTTAAAGTTCGTTTTTTGACATAACATCTTATACATCTCATTGTTGCAATGGGTCCACCAGTAGCCCTATTTAAATTATTTGTTTTTTCCCTTCCCCTCCACAAATTATACCAACATCAAATACAGTGAAAGCAGGGGTTATACCATGGGGGAGGGACATGCAAAGCAACAAAGAAATCATCTTATAAATATGTTAGAAACAATCACATGAAAGAAAAAAATATTTGAATACTTATCTTGGAGTTCATTTCCCTAACATCAACTTAGCTGACCTTTTCTGCTTGACTCAGACATATACTAGTTATTGCAAATATGGGAAACCATGAGACCTATGTTTTTGGGGGCCTGGCTTACTTCACTTAATATAATTTTTTCCAAGTCTTTCCATTTCCTAACGAATGGGGCAATGTCATTCTTTCTGATGGAGGCATAGAATTCCATTGTGTATTTATATACACCACATTTTCTTGATCCATTCATCTACTGAGGGTCATCTGGGTTGGTTCCATATCTTAGCTATAGTAAATAATGCTGCAATAAACATAGTGGTGCTGGTAGCTTTAGTGGTCTTGTTTGTGATCATTTGGATAAATACCCAAAAGTGGGATTGCTGAGTCATAGGGGAGCTCTATGTGGAGTCTTTTGAGGAACCTCCATACTACTTTCCAAAGTGGTTGAACAAGTTTACACTCCCACCAACAATGAAGTAAGGTTCCTTTCTGTCCACATCCCCTCCAGCATCTGTTGTTATTAGAGTTCTTGATTATAGCCATTCTAACTGGAGTGAGGTGGTATCTCAGTTTTGTTTTGATTTGCATTTCTTTTATGGCTAGGGATGTTGAGCATTTCTTCATGGGTCTATTGGCCATCCTTCTTTCCTCTTCAGAGAAGTTTCTCTGGGAGTCTTTAGCCCACTTATTTATTGGGCAGTTGTTTCTTTGAAGATTTGTTGTTGGGGGATTTAATTTTTTGAGTTCCAGGTATATTTTAGATATGAGACCCTTGTCCATTGTATGGCTACTGAAGATATTCTCCCAATCTCCAGGCTTTCTATTGATCTTGCTAGCTATGTCCTTTGCCATGCAGAAGCTCTGCAGTTTCATGCAATCCCATTTGTCCAACCTTTCTTTGATTTGTTGTGCTTCTAGGTCTCTATTAAGAAAATTTCAGCCTGTGCCAACAAGACCTAGGGTTTCTGCTATTCCATCCTGTAATGTTTTTCAGAGTGTCTGCTTTGACTTCAAGGTCTTTGATCCATTTGGAGTTGATTCTGGTGCAGGGTGATATATAAGGATCTAGCTTTAGTTTTCTACAAGTAGTTAACCAATTTTGCCAGCACCATTTACTGAAGAGGCTGTCTTCTTCCATTCTATTGTTTAGCTCCCTTATCAAAGATTAGATGGTTATAGGTCTGTAGGTTCAATTCTGGATTTTCAATTCTATCCCATTGGTCCTGAGGTCTGTTCTTGTGTCAGTACCAAGCTGTTTTGATTACTGTGGCTTTGTAGTAGCGTTTGAAATTTGATATTGATATTCATCCAGCACTGTTCTTTCTGTTAAGGATTGTTTTCTGGAACTTTAATGGATATCTAGATCATTCCAAAATAAAAGCTTTCTTCTCAGGATGTGATATGAGAACTAAGCTACTAATTTGTCCCTGGAGCATAAACTAAGCCCAGATCTTGAAGAAAGACTGGGCCCCTTGGCTCAGGAACCTATAGAACAAGAAATAGAGCTACAAAGCTTCTTTGCATTAGTCTAGTTTTCATTACCATTACACAAAATTTCAGGCAGGCTAGCTTTATAAAGAAATGGTCCTGGGGGCTGGGAACGTGGCTCAGTGGTAGAGTGCTTGCCTTGCATGCCTGAGGCCCTGGGTTTGATTCCTCAGCACCACATAAGCAAAAAGAAAAAAAGCCAGAAGTGGCGCTGTGGCTCAAGTGGTAGAGTGCTAGCTTTGAGCTAAAGAGCTGAGGGACAGGGCCCAGGCCCAGAGTTCAGGCCCCAAGACCAGACCCCTAAAAAAAAAAAAAGAAATGGTCATACTTAGAGGCTCATACCTGTAATCCTAGGTACTGGAGAGGCTGAGATCAGAAGGATCATAGTTTGAAAGAAGCAGGGGCATATACTCATTACCCTTCCTGAACTGATAGTGGGCACAGTGATGTGTGCCTGTCAAGCTGGCTACATAAGCAGCTGGGGTAGGGGGATTGTGGTTCCAGGCAGCCCGGACAGAAAAAGTTCCAGAGACTCCATCTCAATGCAGTAGCTGTGCATGGTGAGACATGCATGTCAGCCCAGCTATGATAGGAAGTGTAAAATAGGTGGATTGTAGTCCAAGTGTGGGCCTGGACAGGAAGTGAAACCCTATGTTAAAAACAACCAGTATGTAAAAGGACTGGAGGTGTGGCTCAGTGATACAACAATATTAGCAAGCACAGGACCTTGAGTTCAAACCACAATAATGTAAAAGAAAATTTAGAAGGTAAAAAGAGGAAAAATTGAGGGGATGGGTGGGGTTTGGAAAGATTTAGGAAATTATAAAAGATGTGACACTGATCAAGATGCGTTGTACTCATAAACTGACATGTTGAAACAATACACCTTGTGCAACTACTTAAAGATAATAATACACCTTGTGCAACTACTTAAAGATAATAATAAAGTTGGGTGTTGGTGGCTCATGCCTGTAATCCTATTTACTCGGGAGGCTGAGATGTGAGGATCATGGTTCAAAGCCAGCCTGGGCAGGAAAGTCCATGAGACTCTTATCTCCAATAAACCGCTCAGAAACTGGAAGTGGTGCTGTGGCTCAAGAGCTAGAGCACTTGCCTTAAGCTAAAGGTCTGAGGGACAGTGCCCAGGCCCAGAGTTCAAGCCCCACAACTGACAAAAAAAAAGACAATAATAAAATAGAAAAAAAAAGAAGGAAAGAAAGCCAGGAACCCATGACTCAAGCCTGTAATCCTAGCTACTCAGGAGGCTGAGATCTGAGAATCTTGGTTTGAAGCCAGCAAGGACAAAAAAGGTCCTATGAAACTCTTATCTTCAAGTAACCACTCAAAACCTGAAGTGGTGCTGTGGATCAAAGTGCTAGATGCTAGTCTTGAGCACAAAAGCTCAAGGACAGCACCCAGGCCCCATGACTAACAAAAAAGAAAAAGGGGGAAGAGAGAGGAAGGGAGGGATAGGAGGAGGAGATTTCTTTAACTGCCACTTGGGAGACTGAACATGCAAGCAGCACTGGGCAGGCTCTAGCACAACCCCTCATCTCAGATATATCCCTCAGTGGCAGATGGCAATGGCAGGGCTACAGGCAGGAAGCACAAAACAGGAAGCCAGGAGTGAATCAGAGTCTGGCTCACTTGTATAACAAACAAATCCTGCAAGATGCCAAGGGTCCCTTGACAGAAATTATAATTCTTTCCATAGTTTCCCCCAGTAACTTAAAGAACCACATATACACTAGACGCTACCTCCTGAGTTTCCACAGCATCCCCAAACACCTTGATTCAAGCTTCCAGCGACCAGCTTGTAATAATCATCTCCTAATCATCTCCTGTGACCGCAACAGAATCAACTGCCTTCCTGCCTGCGGTGGGCTGTTCATATTTTCTGCACATACAAAAGAAAACCAGACCATCAAGTTAAAATTGAGTGCAAGGCGGTGCTGGTGGCTCACATCTATAATCCTAGCTACTCAAGAAGTTGAGATCTGAGAATTGTGGTTCAAGGCCAGCCTGAGCAGGAAGGTCTGTGAGACTTTTATCTGCAACTAACCACTCAAAAACCAGAATTGTTGCTGTGGCTCAAAGTGGTAGAGTGCTAGCCTTGAGCAAAAGAGCTCAGGGAAAACACCCAGGCCCTGAGTTCAAGCCCCACAATGAACAAAAATTTAAAAAAATAAATAAATAGAAGATTGAGTACATAACAAGATTTTCTTTTTTATTGTGGTTGTTATCATCTCCAAGCCTCAAAGAGTTTTTGAAATTTTTATTTAAAAATGGGAAATGTGATCACCTTCACAGTTAAAAGCTAGAAACCAAAGTTAGAGAAAGCTCATTTCAGAATCACCCCTTTGATTAACTCCTGCTAAGCCCAATCTGTCCTTCCCAGAAGTGTTGTGAACAGAGTTCTGAACCCAGGACTTTGAAAGCATGCAGGCCATCTGTTGGCAGGTGTGGTTTTGAGCTGGAGGTTGAGGCTGAGGAGCAAAGAGTTTCAGTTGTTCACAGATTGCTCATCCTGGGCTCCTGCCGCTAGTATGAGTTCTGGCCTCTGAATTCCTATTTAAAATAAATTATTTTGAAGGTTGGAGGTGTGGCCTAGCTAGTAGAGCTCTAGCCAATGAGTGAAAACATCAGGTACCAAGTTTGAGTCCCAGTCTTAGACCAAACAAAATTGATTTTAAGTAGTTAAACAAAGGGCAGTTCATGAGTTTATGAGTAGAGTGCATCTGTATCAATGTCACCCCTTCCATCTTTCTCCCCGTCTCCCCCTACCCACCCATCCCCTCAGTTTACCTGATCCCATTACGCAATGTGCATACATTGAATATTAAGACTATACTCACCCACCCTTCCTCCTCCACCCATCTGCCCTCCTTCCTCTCAAACTCTCCCCCACCCCAACAACACATGTTTCAGATTTCTGGTATTCATTTTGTTAAGTGATAAGTTAATTGTATATATTTTCACATATGTTTATAATTTAGAGCTAACTTGGATGTATAAAAGAAAATATGTGACCTTTGTCTTTTTTCTTGCCAGTCCTGAAGCTTGAACTTAGGGCCTAAGCACTGTCCCTGAGCTTTCAGCTCAAGGCTAGTGCTTTACCACTTTGAGCCACAGCTCCACTTTTGGTTTTCAGATGGTTCATTGGAGATAAAAGTCTCACAGACTTTCCTGCCTGGACTGGTTTTGAACCGTGATCCTCAGATCTCATCCTCTTGAGTAGCTAGGATTACAGGCGTGAGCCACCAGCACCCAGAGCCCATTATCTCTTTAAGTCAAATTTACTTCACTGAAAATGACATGATTTTCCTGATGGATGAGTACAATTCATTTGTGTATATATAGAGAATCTCAACTGCTTTCATAACTTGGCTATTGTAAATAGTGCTGCAATGAACATAGGTGTGTGTGTGTGTGTGTGTGTATGTGTTTTACTGTATCTGATTTGTGATGTTTACAATTCTACTCTTTCTGGACAAGCAAGGGAGCAGACACCTGGTCTCCTTAACCTCTGATTCCCAAAAGTGGATGAAGAACTCACAAGTTCTGAAGTTAATGTATCTGAGAGAGCACGGAGCAGTTACTCTTAAGGTAAAGAATTGCACAGTCTTTTCTCCCTAAGTGTCCTCTGGCTAGTCCAAGGTGACACTTGGACATCTTAGGACAGATGCACCAACATTGTCCTGCCATCTGCTGGGGTCTCAGTTACCCTGTTAAGACAACTTGGCTGTGAGGGCATCAGCCACTATTGATCTTTACGACAGAGTAGGGCATTAGGAAAGCACCAGTGTGAGTGAGTTCACTTCCCAGCTCTCCTTTCTCCCTTCATCCTTTCCTCTCACCTTAGCATATTTATAACTCCTCAGGGACCTCAGCTTCCTCACCTGTTAAGTGGAACAGTAGTAGCCTATCTTATTGGGATGAAGAATCAGTGAAAGAATACATGGGAAGCACAGAGCCTGACCTTTAGAAAACACACACACACACACACATGTGACTGGATACAACACTTAGCTTTCAAACTCAATCCTTACAGTAGCTCTTTGTGGATGCCTGAGCAGATATTTTGTTCCTGATTTCAGAGAAGAAAACTAATCTATTCTTTGGCCCGAGACCCCATCATTACTGATGGAGCCAGGACTGGAATGTGTGCATGGGCCCTTTAAGCTCAGTGATAACACTTCACCCTTGTAGACCTTCTCAGGGCTCCTTTCTGCTTCCTCCCTCTGAGCCCCAAGCCCTCTACCACCCCCCCACCCATCACCTGCTGAGAAGAATGAGGAGAGATGAAATCCCAAGGTCCTTCTCATTTAATTCACTTTAGGCGACATTAAAGAAAGCTTCTTGGGGAGATAAAGTGCCACAGCTTCTGCCATCATTCTCCTGGAAAAGGGTTTCCATGGAGAAAGTGCCTGTGTTTCCAGAAGGGGCCCCTCCACCCTCACCAGGGAGCTGCTATGCACCACTAGAGCAGAAGAAATAAATCCGCTTCCAATCTGCCTTGCTGCAGTCCTGGAGACCAGGAAGGACGGCTGGGGCTGCGGCAGCCCCCGTGGAGGCCATATGGGCCTGCATAAGACAGGATTAAGTGTAAGGCGGGGAGAAGCAGGGAGGCAGCTGCTCTCAAGGCCAAGAGAATCTCATCCCACTGAGGGATCTAATGCACTCAGGGATGGAGAGTCCCCGCCATCCATCTCTACTCCTTAATAAAGGCTGGAAGCCAAGCTGGGGACCCATGTCCTCACCAGCACCATGGACAGCGGCCTGCTTCGGGCTGTAAAAGTACAGCTGGGCTCTCCTTGGTCTGACAGGAAGGACAGAGGTAGACACAAAACAACCTAATAAAAGAGAGAGCAGAGGAAGGAACAGAGACAGACCAACCATCAGAGACAGGATACGAATCTAGAGGTAGACCAAACGGCCAGGAAGGAAGACAAGATAGGAAGACAAACTAGGTTAGAGACAGCGTGAAAAGCCGGGGATGGAATTAAATCAGAGGTCAAGCTCTCTGGGTTCAATGACACCTAAAAACCGCCTTTGCCAAGCACTTAATTCTGCACCATGAGGGACTGAGTTAAACACTGGTGTAACATGTCCCTTGATTCTCATAACTACCCTACACAGAGGGTACTGACACCATCCTGAGTTTTCAAAAGAGGAAGAAACCCACACCTGCAAGGGCTCCACTGCCTAAGGCAGGATTCCATACCACAGCACCTTACGACCGAACGGGATCTTCTCACTGACAAGCAGGTATGGCTTTGGGCTGCTAACACTGCAAAGGTCTCTTTCTCTCGCATTATATAACTGAAGCAAACAAATGCTCCTTGGAACCTCACGTTCCCACTCTCATAGTTACACAAGTTGTGACAACTCCAGGGTTGTTCCAACCTCAGGACCATTGTACTTACTTTTTCCTCCTGCTGGAATTCCCCAGATCTTCAGGGCTCCTCAAGGTAATTCAAATCAACTGTAGTGTCACTCCACAAAGATACATTCCCCGAATGCATCTTTATACCGCCTCCCTCCCTCTCTCTCTTACTTACTCTCTCTCTCACACACAGTCATTCTGCATCTTCTTACTCTGGTTATATCACTTATTGTTTTATGTCTCTTCCACTAAAATATATCCCCATTGTGGTAGAGTTTTCGCTTCCTCACACATGTATTTCTAGGTCCTAAGTGAAGGCACCCAACATTATCTGCATGAAATTTGAATGCCTAAAATCTTATTGGTCAGATGCTGTTGAAGAGCTTAGGGACCATCACAGTACCAGCTATGCCACTAACACCAGTAGGACTCCAGGAACAGTGGATGTTTGGGCTCTTCTGAAGACCCTGTAGCATTTGAGAGTAGAATGTGAGCTCTGAACATCAAGAGAATCCCACTGGAGGGAGCACAGCACCTCCATCAGGCCTTGTCTCTAAGTCTACTGTGATGTGTTACCTGGAGCCCTTTCCTGCCCAAGGCAGTCTCTCATTCCTCCCTGTTCTCCAGCATCCTCAGCACATGGTACTCTCAGCTGAGTTGCTTCCCAAAATTGTGCATCCCAGCCTAACCCCCATCCCTGCAGGACACCCGCATTGACTGTGAAGTTCCAAAGGCCCAACTTCCTGACCTCAATTTGGGATAGCACCAAAGGGCCACTTCCACCCCAGGGCCTCCCCCCAGAGGATTCATAGGTGTTCTCTTGCAGCTTTCTTACCAGCTCAACTCTTCCCCTTGTCCATTCGTGCCTCTTTTACCAGTTATCAATAAGAAAGGCACCTCCCAATTGATGTCAAACACAGAGAGCCAATCCAGAATCACAGGCCAAGGAACCCAGCCTCAGGCACCATAGCTCCTGTGCTGTCTTTCCTTTGCCTGGGTAGCAAGGACAAGGAGAAAGCTCTTCCTCACATTGATCCCACAGTACCTCCCGATGGTCCTGTGGGCCTCAGGCCACACAAAACAAGTCAAACTCCTTCACCTCTAAATAGCCTCTTGGATAGCTGAAACTGGACATATATCTCCTGAAAGCCTCTACTGCCTTTGCCCAGCAGTCAGCCCCCTCCCTCCAGACATTCGGATGCTGAGCATGAGCTTGTTTTCACTGCTCTGAGTAACATGCCCCGAACTCCTACGGCCCATGTGTTGATTACAAAGAAAGAAATCTGCCCATCTTCAGATGCCCTTCCCTGCCATCACTGTTGTTCACTGGGGCCATCTTCCTGCTATAGGCCATGACAACGTAAGAATGGTCATGGCTAGAATTTCTCTCCCATTCTGGTGATTTCTCTAGAAATTTCCGTTCCCTCTCTTTTCTCTTTTGAACATGACATGGATAGGCAGACTGCTCCCACATACACATTATATACAATCATGGATGATTCTTTTTTGGGGGGAGGGTCCGGTAGTGGGGCCTGAACTCTGGGCCTGGGCACTGTCCCTCAGCTCTTCAGCTCAAGGCTAGCGCTCTACCACTTGAGCCACAGTGCCACTTCCGGCTTTTTTCTTTTTGCTTATGTGGTGCTGAGGAATCGAACCCAGGGCCTCAGGCATGCAAGGCAAGCGCTCTACCACTGAGCCACCTTCCCAGCCCTGGATGATTCTTTTGTCCTTTTTTTTTCTTTTTCTGGCTGGAAGTTGAACTTGAGACCTTGCACTTGCTTAGGAAGGGACTCTACTGCTGAGCCTTTAGCTCCTCATTTTTTGACACTTGTTATTTTGAAACAGGTCTTACTTTATGCCTGGGTATGCTCCTGGACTTCAATGCACCTGTCGTACATTTTCTGTCCTGCCTGGGAAGACAGACATGTGTCAAGCACTCTTAGCCTCCTCCACTGAGACAGAAACTCTCAGACATTGCTGCTGGAAGTGGCCTGAAACTGTGACCTTCCCACTCTTAGGCCCGCCTCCATGAAACTGTGACCTTCCCACTCTTCGGCCCGCCTCCATGCATCTGGAGTGACAATTGTGCATCTCCATACCCACCTATCAGTTAAGAAGGGGTCACACCAGCTTTTTGTCCTGTCTGGTCTTGGACTTTGATCCTCCTGCTCTCAGCTTCCCAAGTAGCTAGGATTACAGAGAAGAGTTACCAGTACTGAGCTGATGATTCTTTTTTTTATCAGGGACTTCTCTCTTGTGAGACTTTTCTATTTCTAAACTGCAATTTATTTTGATAAAAAAGTCTAACTTTATGTCACTCCATAAGGATAAAGGCCAAGGATCTCAACCAGTAGTAAAGCCAATCTCTTTTTTAATTTTTTTTCTATGTCCATTTTTGATCCAGTTCCAAATTGAATGGATATTCTTCTTGAGGGGGGATAAGAACACATTGTAAAATAGACTGTTGCATTTAAGAATGGGGAATCTCATGCTAACAGGCCATACACATGTTACTACATCTACAGTTTCAGAAGAGTGTGAGTGAACCAAATGTCTTCTATTATTCAAAGTGAAGAGATAATGTTTTGCCATCACCTCACTTGTGCCCCACACCAAGGCATTCTGCCTTTTATCTGGACGTGAATGGCATCAAAATACAGCTCAGACATTTTGTCAGAAAAGTGCTGGATGATGGAGCATTCAGAATGCTGTCTGCTGACCTCCTGCTCTGAAGCACAGTACCGGTGCTGTGTGATCTAACTTCAGGTTGGTGCTGCACTTCAGCGAGGCAGGAATGCAATAATCACCCCTGGGTATCCAACTTTTGCTAAAAGGACAGGCTTAGGGAGGCACCCACCTCAGAGTAGATGCACACATTGCAACCAGAAGTGCTGTTGAGGATCTTGGGCTCCAAACAAGAAGTAGATGAGGGAGAGCCTTGCAGAGGATGGAGAGATGCTTCAGAAGGCCCATGATTTCCTCAGAGAGGAGGCAGAGCTCACTGATAATTGGGGCTGATACTATGGGGAAGATAATGGAGGACACAGCCCAAAACCTTAGTGTCAGGGACCAGGGGAGTGGGGACTTTGATTATAGCATCCCCAGCCTGCTGTGCATCCAGCCTCATACTACCCAGTGGGGGATAGGTATGGTAAGCACAGCCAACACTGGCTCTGAGGAATTCACAGATACATGGTTATTATTACAAGATAATTTCTGCTAAGTCTGGAAAGCTCCCGAGAAACATGGTAGAATATGACCTGAGGAGAAGTGGCTCATTTGTTAGTCCAGCATTAGGGACCTCAGCCATAAAGCAACACAGTCTAATTAACATGTGCAAAGATTTAAAATTGGAGCCTGGCACTGGTGGCTCACACCTGTAATCCTAGCTACTCAGGAGGCTGAAATCAGAGGATTGCAGTTTGAAGTCAGCTTGAGCAGCAAAGTTTGTGAGGTTCTTAGCTCCAGTTAATCAGAAAAAAGTGCTGGAAGTGAAGGTGTGGCTCTTAGTAATTGCATTGCTAACCTTGAGCAGAAAAGCCAAGTTGAGGCCATGAGGCCCTGAACCCTGAGTTCAAGCCCCAGTACTCTTACTGAAAAATAAAATAAAGAAGGTTTATAATTGGGAGACTATGTAAAAATTCTAACTCAACTTGGAAAGTCAGAAGATCCAACCATATTCAAGCCACACGCCAAGCAGGTGCCAATTAATTATCAGGAGCCAGATGATGGCTGCCCCACAGGTGGGCACAGCCTCTCCAGCATCTACCATTAACCTGCCTCTGACTTTATTGTGTGGGCTTTTAGGTCGTTAGCCTTCTAGTCTTCTTCTCAGGAAGGAAACGGCTCAGCACTAACTGGCTCTGTATGGCTGGAGAATGGGTGGGTGGGGTATGGCCTGGCTCTGGCCTAAGTACAGCAGTTCAGTGGGAGAGATGGGCAGTAGAGAACAGACCAATCAAAGATTCAAAAGGGGGAAGGGCAAGAGGGTGCAGGCCCCCCTGGGCTGAGACATGGACTAGGGTTGAGACTACTCCAGCTTCCCCGTCCATCCCCCAAAACTTAACAGAAATGCAACAACCATTTTTACTCTGTTCTGTTAGTGATGAGTCCACAGAAAAACAGAACAAGGACCGCTTATCCGCTCCAGTGCCTGGCCTCAGCTGGGAGGATTTACCTGCCATCTGGGGGAAATCAACCACTGGCTCTTCTTGAGGCATCTTTTCTCATACATCCAGTGGTTGGAGTTGGCTCTCAGCTAGACTTCAGGTGGACTACTGGCTAGACCACCTCCTTAGGACATCTCTGTGAGGGCTTCTTTGGGCTTCCTTGAACCCTTGTAGCCGGGTTCCAAGGGCAAGTACCTCAAGACAGCAGAGATATTTATAGTGTATGAATAGTCAAGCTTAAGAAGTTACACAGAGCCACTTCCTGCTGTGGAGGAGTGTCCTGGACGCAGTGGAGCAGAAGGGGTGGGATGGGCGGTCTTGTGGTAACCAAGCTACAAACCAGGGCGGTGCATTTGTACTGATGGCGTCTGTTTGGTGATCATTCAACTTGGAAGTTTTATTTTTCAACTTTATGGTAGTGAAAAATTGTTATGCATTAACTAGAAATAAAAATGAAAATGTTGATCTTTTTCTGAGCTGGAGTTATGTTGACCTATGACACCCAGCACATTCTGAGCATAGTTGAGGTTGGCTGCACTAAGCAATGGAGCTTAGTAGCTTAGATGAACTAAATGCATTTTTATCCTCTAATATTTTCAACTTTCAATGTGTTTATTAGGAAAAAACAATTATACATTGAGGACCAGCTATATAACACATAACACATTGGATTTACTCAATTTGATGTTTTTAACCCCTCAAAAATTGGATATATGAGTGAGTCCAAGATTAAGGAAGTGGTCTTGGGCTGGGAAGATGGCTCAGTGGTACAGTGCTTGCCTTGCATGCATGAGGCCCTGGGTTTGATTCCTCAGCACCACATAAACAGAAAAAGCCAGAAGTGGTGCTTGGCTCAAGTGGAAGAGCGCTAACCTTGAGCTGAAGAGCTGAGGGACAGCACCCAGGCCCAGAGTTCAGGCCCCATGACCGACAAAAAAAAAAAAAAAGGAAGTGGTCTAAGATAGAAGCACTCTTCAAGTAGATATTGTTTGAGAGTACAAGAAAGGATGTGATCAATCAGGGTAGTAAAGAAGGAATGAAGAACAAAGTCTGAGCCCTGGGCACTCCAGCATTTTAAAGTCTGGGAGATAAAGAGAAGCAAGTGAAAGATTAATTGGCATGGTGCAAAAATAGCTAGAAAAATGAGTATCCAGGAAACAAAGAGGGCAAAGCATTTCCAAAAGCGGAGATGACTCAAACACTGATCCATCCCTGTGCCCACAGAAGCCACGAGAGCCTTTGCATCCAGTAATGGAAAAATCAAAACCAAGTTTTGTTTTAAATCTGTAAGTTGTGGGTAATACAATTTAGACTAATCTGAGGTGGCCAATATATAACCCCTAAATCTCAGTCAGTCCTGAGGGTCTCTAAGGAATTAGACTTAGTGATCACCAGGGGCTGGCTGGAAGAGCTGAGTCTAAAGTTGGAGATGAAAGGGCATATTGAGCAGAGAGGCCCACCTCTCAACAAAGATACAGCATCCCAGGCCAAAGCTTCGGGTTACAAAGAGCAGGCAACAGAGCCAGAGTGTCAAGCCTAATTCCTTGTGAGCACCCAAGGGTTCTTTCTCTGGCTGTTTGCCTCCAGTTAACCTCTAAGTCAAACTGAGTAATTGAGGACAAAAATTATCAAGGAAGTAGTGCAGACTGGGTAACCTATATCCTATTGCTAAGGAAATCACTTCCCACACTTTGATTTTCAACGTGTTTTTCATTCAAACCTTAGGAAGATGCTAGAGGTGCAAACATCACTAGTAAATAGAAACAGTCTTTGAAAAGGACCATTGCAACATCCTCATAGTCTCCACTGTTCCCAACTTATTCTTGATACGGATAAAGATTCTCTGTCATGCTGTGCACTGGGTCCCAGTATATGTGCTGCTACTGGGGCTTGAACTCAGGGCCTTATGTTCTCATTAGCTTTTCACTCAACAGTGGTGCTCTACCACTTGAGCAACATCTCCACTTCTGGCTCTTCATTACTTAACTGGAGATAAGAGTCTCATGGACTTCTCTGTCCAGGCTAACTTCAAACTGCCATCCTCAGATCTCAGCCTTTTAAGTATCTAGGATTACATTTAGGAGCCACTGGCACCTGTCACTCAAACACAATTTTTACAGCATTTAAATCCTTGACACAAATTTTTGTACTGAATTCCATGAAGGAATACATGTTCCAAAGGCCTTCAAGGCTCATATTTTTACCCCTTCCCATTTGCCTTCAGTTTGTGCACGCTGTGAGGATCCAATTTGCTCCTAGATATCTCCTCTTTCTCTGAGTAATTGGTTTGTTTCTCACAGTGTCTGCTCTGGGACCTCAGAGGAAGATGTGTCTTCCTGGACATAGGGTCTCACTGTGACACACTTCCTGGCATGTGGTGTTACACCACTGTAAAGGTGACCGCTAGGGAAGACCCTATGCATTTAGTCTGTTAGCTGTGTTGGCTGTTGGTTTGTGCATCACAGACATCATGGTGGTAACTTGGATATTTTTTTTAATTGTGAAAATACCGTACAGAGGGGTTACAATTACATGGGCAAGATAATGAGTACATTTCTTATCAAGCATTGTTGCCTCCTCCTTTGTTTCCCCTTTCCTTCCCATATCCCACTCCCCACCCCTGCCAAATTTGTAAAGTTCGTTTTTCGACATAACATCTTGTACATCTCATTGTTGCAATGGGTCCACCTGTAGCCCTATTTAAAGGATTTGTTTTTGCCCTTCCCCTCCACAAATTATACCAACATCAAATACAGTGAAAGCAGGGGTTATATTGTGGGGGAGGGAAATACAAAGCAGCAAAGAAATATCTTATAAATAAGTTAGAAACAATCGCATGAAAGAAAAAACATTTGAATACTTATGTGGGGTTCATTTCCCCTAACATCAAGTTATCTGACCTTTTCTGCTTATCTCAGACATATACTAGTTATTGCAAATAAGGGAAACCATGGAACCTATGTTTCTTTGGGCCTGGATTGCTTCACTTAATATAATTTTTTCCAAGTCTTTCTATTTCCTAACAAATAGGACAATGTCATTCTTTCTGACAGAGGCATAGAATTCCATTGCATATATATACCAC
This sequence comes from Dipodomys ordii, assembly GCF_000151885.1. NCBI lineage: Eukaryota > Metazoa > Chordata > Mammalia > Rodentia > Heteromyidae > Dipodomys > Dipodomys ordii. Next base: position 14,022,379 of record NW_012267235.1, on the reverse strand, counting down.
ATTTTCTTGATCCATTCATCTACTGAGGGGCATCTGGGTTGGTTCCATATCTTAGCTTTGGTAAATAATGCTGCAATAAACATAGCTGTGCTGGTAGCTTTAGTATGGTCTTGTTTGTGATCATTTGGGTAAATGCCCCAAAGTGGGATTGCTGGGTCATAGGAGAGCTCTATGTGGAGTTTTTGAGGAACCTCCGTACTACTTTCCAAAGTGGTTGAACAAGTTTACA
>NW_012267235.1:14011069-14021971 GCF_000151885.1 Dipodomys ordii | reverse complement strand
TCTATTGGCCATTCTTCTTTCCTCTTCAGAGAAGTCTCTCTTTAAGTCTTTAGCCCGCTTATTTATTAGGCAGTTATTTCTCTGAGGATTTGTTGTTGGGGATTTAATTTTTTGAGTTGCAGGTATATTTTAGATATGAGACCCTTGTCCATTGTAAGGCTAGTGAAGATATTCTCCCAATCTGTGGGCTTTCTATTGATCTTGCTAGCTATGTCCTTTGCCATGAAGAAGCTCTTCAATTTCATGCAATCCCATTTGTCCAACCTTTAATGATTTGTTGGGTTTCTGGGTCTCTATTAAGAAAATTTCAGCCTGTGCCACAGAGACCTAGGGTTTCTCCTATAACTTGGACATTTTTTATGATTAGCAGCTTATTAATATTGGTTTATGTTTACTATATTAAATAATATGCATGTATATTACACATATAACTAGCAAACAGTTCTTACTCTCTGGGAGAGTTGCCGTCTCCACACTGCACAGAGTGGCCATTGGCTTTGGAGGGAGAGGGACCACACGTTTAGATTTCAGCCTGCCATGTACCAGTCTCTAAGCACAATGTAGCAGCAGGATGTCTGTGCTGGGTTAGTAAGAATGTATACAAGGTATCCAACCCCTGTTAAAGGTTTAATCACTGCAAGTTGTTATTGTAATATGCTTCCTTCTTGCTCCCTCTCTCCAACATGCTTTTGCTATACTCTCTATACTTTTACTTCTTAAAAAAAAAGTAGCAGTATCATCTTTCAAGCGCAAAGGTATCTTCTATGTTTGTGTCTAATAGAATATCTTATGGTATTGAATATGTAAGCAGGAACTTTCCAGAAAATCTGAGTTCTGGGGCAGAAAATTTATGCTCACAACTCACTCCTTTTGTTGTTTGTTTGTTTTTTCTAGAACTAAGAATTAAACTTGGGGCCTAGACACTGTTCCTTAGCATTTTTGCTCATTGCTACCACTTAAGCCACAGCTCCACTTCCACTTTTTGGTGGCTGATTGAAGATAAGAGTCTCATAGATTTTCCTGTCCAATCTGGCTTTTAACATGATTCTCATATCTCAGGCTCCTGAGCAGCTAGGTCCAAAGATGACAGCCACAGGTGCCCTGCTCACAGCTCACTCCTGCATGAATGGGAACACAGCCAGGAAAGAGGAGCTACCAAGTGTGCAAAGCGGGGGATTTGTTATGAGAATGAGTGGGAAAGTTGAGAAGATAAGCAGGGAATTGGTGCAATCAAGTATTAACATCAGCAGGGGACTAACATTGCCCTAGGCCACCTGAAGAAGCCAGAGCCACAAAACAACTACAAGAGCTACTGGAGACCCTACACAGAGCAGCCTGGAAGGGCAAAAAATCCCAATTTCTCCCTTCTTCCAACTTCCCATCTTCTACAAGTGTCTCCCATTCGCTGAGCCCTGCTAAAAACTACTGCCATGTCTGCAGAAGTCAGACCATTTCAAAAGCCCTGCACAGGAAGTGGGGAACATCTTCCCCCAGACCACTGTAGGCTTCTAAACCCATCATCCGTTCCTTGGCTAGCTCACAGTCCTCAGGCCTGAGCATCTATTCTGTATGGGTGCAGGGCTGAATCAGCCACAGTCCCTGCCTTAACAAACCTGTGCACAACTTCTCCTCAGGGGACACTTCACTCAACATCTCTTTGTTTTTAACACTCGTACTTCATAGAACAGTATCTCTCAATATAACACTTTTGGTTGATATTTACATAGGAAAAAATTGACCCCCCTATTCAATACTCTATCTTCATTAAAACATTCCAAAAGACGTACTAACTTACCCTAGGCTCCTGGGTGATTTTTTCATCTCAACTCTTTCTCCTTTTCAAAATGCAGTCACTTCCTCTCTGAAATGCGTTGATCATCTTCAGAAAGAAAACACTGAAACTTCCCCAGATGACCCTAAACCAAAGGCCATTACCTTTCCCCTCAGCCTCTCCCTGGGCTGCTCCCAGCTCCTGCCCTGCCATCACACCACTGCCTCCCATTCTGTGAACTTACTGGCCCCCCCCTCTCCTCCCATGATCCACTCCTTGTCTTCCGCATCTCTGCCTCCCTTCCCAGTTCAAACTCCTAGTACGGGTTTTCTGGAGCATCAGCCTCTCCTCCACAGCACTTGTCTCACTGCATTTGTCTGTACCAATGCCTACCTCCTAAAAGTGGGCTCTCTTGGGGTAAGAGATATTTCTCTTTCTCTTGCCACGGCTTCTTTAGCAGCAAACATTGTGGCTGCCTCATAGCAGGCATTAAGTACATATCTGTATGTGTCATTGAGATGGATAGAAAGGTGGAAGGGTACATAGAAAGGAGAGTGGATAGACAGTTGGTGGGTGGGTGAGTGGAAGGATGGACACATGGATGGATGATGGATGGATGTGTGCCTGCATGGAAGAGTGGATGGATAGCAGGATGGATAGATGGGAGGTAGGTGAATGGATGGAGAGAGGACGCTGTGTGGATAGTTGGATGGAGGGTGGATCTGTGAATGGCTAGACAGATGGGAGGGAAAATGGGTGGTTGGGGGTGGATGTCTATGTGGGTGGGTGAATGAAGAGAGGAAGAACTGAATGAAGAAGCTATGGAGGAGACGTGGCAGTCCCCAAATGTAGTGATCAGAAGGCCACCTCACTCATTAGAAGAACTTGGGATGAGCTCTGGTAGTGAGACTCTTTGAGAAGCTCTTCTTGGATGCTCTAGCCCAGGAAATAGCTCTTCCTCTTGCTTTTTCCCCACCTGACTTTTTCCCATCACCTGATGGAGACCCTGTGCCTATGAAGATGAGGGTGTTCACCTCAGGTTTTCATAAAAGTGGCTTTGCTTGAGCTACCATAAGGAGCTTATGGTCATTTTTCCCAGCTGTAAAGCCATTTAGAGTAGATAAAGTTTCTACCCCACAGGAAACCCTTTCTGCTATTGCTTCTTGGTTTTCACAAGGCACAATGAGGCTAAATTGGTTCCTTCTTCTTTCTCCATAGATCCAAAAAACTAATTTGGGAAATGTGATGGCCAGTTCTCTGTACCAAGTTGGCCAGGCATAGTTCCCAGTTATTCAATAAAACACCGTCCTAGGTGATATTATGAGGGTATTTGGGGGAATGTATTACTCTTTGTAATCAACTGGCTTTAAGAAAAGGAAATTGTCTTCAATAGCATGAATGGGCCTAATTTGGTCAGATGAGAGGACTTAAAGGCCAGGTGAGACTTCTGTGAAGAAAAAGAAATTCTGTCTATAGAGAGAAACTTCAGCTTATACCTGAAAGTTGCAGTCTGCCCTCCTGGTGGGTACGGCTCTCCACTATGAAAGGTACAAGTTCCATACAGACATACACACACATGCACACACACCTACACATAATACATGATGTACATGCCCAGAAGTACATGTATGCCCATGTGTACTTGTGTGCATACATACACACTACCCATGCACATGCACATGCACACACATGCACATGCATGCACAGTTCCACTTTGTGGTGGGGCTGCATTTTGAGAAGCATTTTATTAGTTTCATCGCTATACAAATATACCACATATTAATGCATTCCTGAAGGGTGTGGATCATTCACTCAGTGTGATCCCTTTTTGCAATCATGAGATCAGGTTACCACAGATGTGGGAAGCTTAAGAGCATACTATTTGACAGCTTGTTTGTTGTTTTGTAAGTAGAAGGAATACACTCTAAAATAGTGATAAAGTATTATATAGCAAATATAAAAGCCAGTAAGTTGCCTTTAATTATCTTTGTCAAATGTCATATACTGTACATACTTTCATTGATATACTGTGTGTGTGTGTGTGTGTGTGTGTGTGTGTGTGTGTGTGTGTGTGTGTGTGTGTGTGTGTGTGTGTGCTGGGACTTGGACTCAGGGCCTGGGAACTCTCCTTTAGCTGTTTTGCTCATAGCTGGTGCTCTACCACTTCAGCCATACCACCACTTCTGGCTTGTTACTGGCTAATTAGAGACAAGAGTCTCGTGGGCTTTGCTACCTGGCCTGGCTTCACACCAAGATCTTCAGACCCCAGCTTCCTGCGTGACCAGGATGACAGGCATGAGCCACCAGTACTAGCTGGGTGCTATACTTTCATATGACTGGCTGCAAAGTAGGACTGCTTACAGCAGCATCACCACAAACATGATATAACTCCACAATGGCATTATAAAAGCTGCATTCCTAGGTGACAGAAAATGTCAACTTTGTTATAATCATGGTGCCATTGCCATAGATCTAGTCCATCATTGATCAACACATAACAGTGCAGTGCATGACTCTGTCTGCACGTGCGCATATAGATGTCTGAGAAACTTCAGGTTTTCTCTTTCTCCTCTGGAACACTGAGTAGTCCAGGGAGGGAGAAGAGGAGTTAGTAACATCCTTGACTTCAGGCTGAAAACCTGAACCTTCTCAATGAGAATTCATGAACAAACCCTACAGAGGATGCCCACATGGTGGCTGACTGGGCCCATCTCAGAGCCCTCCTGTGTCACTGCAGGCATTGCTCAGGGAGCCCTCTCAGAGAACTCCGCAATTCCTTAGAACAACTTATCTCACAGGTATCCAATAAACACCCAGGGCCTATGCACAAAGACAGAACTGGAACACCGTCTCCAGGGAGCAGGCCTTTCTTCACCCATGTGGGGACTGAATTCCAAACTAGCCTTCAATTTGGGGTCACTGGACTTCCTGTCAGTCATCTGTTCCCTCCTATGACCTCACTGGGACAGGAAAACCTCCTGTGGTCCTTCACATCAGAACAAGCCCAGAGCTGAGGACTAAGAATAGGCCTGGAACCGGCACTGGCATAGCAAACTCAACCTTGGATTTCCAGAAGACGCTCAGGAGACAGCCTTGGGGCTGCTCATGCTACAGTGGAGGTGACACATGATACACATAAAGGGCATAGCAATGCAAGCAGGGAAATGATGGAGGGAAGGGCAGAGGTCAGGGAGCCCAAAGGAAAGAGAGGCCAGGACTGCCTGGGATAGACAGAGAAGGCTTCCCATCACCTCCAGCTGGGTTTAAAGGATAGTCCAAATGTGCCTGGGAATGACACGCGCGTTTTATTCCTTACTAACTCTGGGACTAACATTTTTCTCAAAGACCTCATGGCAACTCTCTCAGTTAATCCTTACAACTGTCTGCATATGAAGTTTCTCCTATACAGATGAAGAGAATGAGATGCAGAGAGAGAGAGAAGGAGAGAGAGAGAGAGAGAGAGAGAGAGAGAAGTCCAATAATGTGTCCAGCACCACACAACATAAATGGTGGTACTCTACTAGTATGGGGAAACATGGTGGTCCCAGATTCAAGACCACTGCCCTCTCTTCCTAGACAGGACAAAGCGGCCCCAGGCAAAAAGGGCATTACTGCATCTGTGCTACATAAGGCTGCACACAAAGACTACTTTGTTCTAGAACAAGATTTTGAAAATAGAACCAATGTGTTGTTTCTATCAAAACCGAGAAGATGAAAGAATAGTAAATTCTGGTTTGGATAAAATAAGATACTGAAAGTTAATGTGGGGAGTACTGACACATCTTCTTTCATTTACTCACATTTTAATTTTTGAAGTAGAATTGTATTGCTGTTAGTAAGGTGTTGTGCAGAGGTGACTGTTACTGTTTCATAAGTCAGGTAATGAATTTTTTTTTTGGACAATGTCACTCCTTCCTCAGCTCTTCCCCGGTTTCCTCTCCCAACCATGCCCACAAGTTACACAGTCCATTTTCCGCATGGTGTGTACTGAATACTATGACTACAGTTGTTTGCCCTTCTTTCTCCCTTTCTGCACCCCATTTGTCCCCACTCAAAAACAAGCAACAACAGCAATAATAAAACAAACCCCAAAGCAAAAGCAATGGATACCTTCACCACTACCACCGCCACCAACAACAAAAGCCATGTTGCAATCACCTGGAATTCATTTTAAATGTTCATCAGTTTCACCTTTCGGTTCCTTCCCAAAGAGTGTCCTCCTTTAGCCTGATGTGTGTGTGTGTGAATACCTAGAGTCCTGTATAGGTTATTCTGCCCAGTTGCATTTTAGCTCTAGTTTCCACATAGGAGAGAAAACATGTGCCATTTGTCTCTCTGAGCTTGGCTTTTCTCACTTAACATGATTTGTTTTAGATCCATCCATTTCCTTGTGAATGACTGAATTTTTAAATACATAAAATACGCATAGAAAGATGTACATTTCCCTTTGCTTTAATCTCCAATGTGGTTCAATATCATTGTCAGAGAGTGTCTTGATGTGAAACTGTAATATTTTGTTCACTGTGAATTTTTAAAAATTAATTTTAAGTATTAAACTAGTCATTTGAGATCTTATCTTTAGGTATGTATGTCTACCAATATTGGGGCTTGAACTCTGGGCCTGGATTTTGTCCCTTAGCTTTTCACTCGAGGATAATTGTCTACTACTACTCAAGCCAGAGCTTTTTGCTGGTTAATTAGAGATGATAAGAATCTTGTGGACTTTCCTGCCTGGACTACCTGAGAACTATGGTTCTCACATCTGTTTCCTGGGTAGCTAGGATTCTGGACAAGAGCCACCAGCACCAACAAATCTTATTTATCTTGGTTACTGAGCTCTTGAGCACTTGTGCAGTGAGAATCTCCTGTCTGGTGCAGCTACTGTGAGGGGTAGGGATGGGAAAATAAGAAAGAGCATTGGAGGGTAGCTTTGGGCTGGATTACAAGAATCTTTGCATGTACTTAGGAGTTTAGATTTCTCCTGTGGGTTCTGGGAGGCCACTGAAGCATTTTACTGAAGAAAATGACTTGTGTCCTTCAAAAATTGTCTTGGATCAATAGAAAGCCCAAGGATTGGGAGAAGATCTTCATTAGCCATACAACGGACAAGGGTCTCATATCTAAAATATACCTGGAACTCAAAAAATTAAATACCCAACAACAAATCTTAAAGAAACAACTGCCCAATAAATAAGTGGGCGAAAGACTTAAAGAGAAACTTCTCTGAAGATGAAAGAAGGATGGCCAATAGACACATGAAGAAATGCTCATAAAAGAAATGCAAATCAAAACAACCTCACCCCAGTTAGAATGGTTAGAATCAAGAACTTTAATAACAACAGATGCTGGAGGGGATGTGGACAGAAGGGAACTTTATTGCATTTTGGTGGGAGTGTAAACTTGTTCAACCACTTTGGAAGGTAGTATGGAGGTTCCTCAAAAGACTCCACATAGAGCTCTCCTATGATCCAGCAATCCCACTTTGGGGCATTTACCCAAGTGATCACAAACAACACCATACTAAAGCTACCAGCACAACTGTTTATTGCAGCATTATTTACCATAGCTAAGATATGGAACCAACCCAGATGCCCCTCAGTAGATGAATGGATCAAGAAAATATGGTATTTATACACAATGGAATTCTATGCCTCCATCAGAAAGAATGACATTGCCCCATTTGTTAGGAAATGGAAAGACTTGGAAAAAATATATTAAGTGAAGTAAGCCAGGCCCAAAGAAACATAGGTCCCATGGTTTCCCTTATTTGCAATAACTAGTATATGTCTGAGACAAGCAGAAGATAAGTTGATGTTAGGCGAAATGAACTCCAAGATAAGTATTCAAATGTTTTTTTCTTTCATGTGATTGTTTCTAACATATTTATAAGATGATTTCTTTGTTGCTTTGTATGTCCCTCCCCCATGATATAACCCCTGCTTTCACTGTATTTGATGTTGGTATAATTTGTGGAGGGGAAGGGCAAAAACAAATCATTTAACTAGGGATACAGGTGGACCCATTGCAACAACAAGATGTACAAGTCATTATGTTGAAAAACGAACTTTACAACTTTGGTACTGGGGGGAGGGGGGAGACTGGAGGGGAGGGGGGAGACTGGAGTGCAGGGGGAGGAGCGGAGATGGGAAGGGATAGAAAGGGGAAACAAAGGAGGAGGCACAATGCTTGATAACAAATGTACTCATTTTCTTGCCCATGTAATTGTAACTCCTCTGTACAGTATTTTCACAATAAAAATAAAATAAAACAAAATAAATTGTCTTGGCTGGACATAATCAAGAAAACTGACATTGCCCAGGCAGTCAAGAAAGAACAAAGCTGACCAGGGATGGGGCTCACAGATAAAGGCTGTAGGTATAAGAATCCCCAAGGGACTCAACCACTCAGGGCCAAGCAGGCAGCTGATACAACTGCACAGAAAAAGTCATGAACCCTTTTCCCTTGTCACTTGGAACTCCCCAAGAAGGCTGGACAGATACTACCAACACTCAAACATGCAGCCTTCTAGCTGCGAGGGGCCAACAAAGGTAGGGGGTGTTGGGAGGAGTGCAGTGGGGGAAAGCATCACACAAGCAAACAATTGACCAGATCTTTTGCTTTCCAGTTCCCATCACTGGCACACAATGGACACAAGTTTTCATTCCCAGGGACTTCTGGGGACCTTAGGCTGCCTACCTTGCTTATATGAAGACTTACAACTCACAGAGAAGTGCTGGGAAAGAGAAGGCTGCCACAAACTGTCCCAGAGACCCAGCCCAGTTTTCAGCCTTCAGTGAATCTGCTCCAAATATTTTTCTTTTTCTTCCACACTGCTACATCCTCCTTGTGGGTACCAGGAGTTAGAGGCTCACCAGAGCCTCTGCTGAAACTTCTTACCAGGAATCCCCAATACAGGCCAGTTCTGTAGTCTGTAAGTGTCCAAGCCAGAAAAACTCCAAAAGATCATCTTAAAGAATGAACAACCCATCACCACAAAAAAAAACCTTGCTAACAATGTCCATAGCATCTTTAATTACATAATAACAGACAAAACTACTAATAACCCAACTCCCTTTCAATGGAAATAGATAAATTGTGTGTGTTTATATGACTGAACATGACTCCACATAAAATAGTACACTCAACATGGAGGACTCTTCAAAAGCATTTTGCTGACAGAGAAACTTAGATGTTAAAGACAGATACTGTACCATCTCGGGTCTAAAGTTAAGGACAGGCAAAATCCACAGTGAAGGGTTTCAGATCAGTACTTACTTGGAAGAGATGGAGAGAGAAGTGAAATACCAATCAGGAGGAAGGACGAGGGAACTTTCTAGAGTGATGGAAATGTTCCATGTATTGATTTGAGAAGTTGTCACACTGGTAAACATATTAAAAATTCATCAACCTGCATGCATAAGATTTGTACATTTTACCACATATAAATTACTCTTCGATTTAAAAAATACATAAAAGCAAGTCAAAATGACTTTTAAAAAGAAAATGATTGATGTATATATGTGAGCCTATAAATCTTTGTGATGATGGTAAAACCTCAAATTTGGACTGAAATCTATTGCTATAGATCAACATTGCCCAATAGAACTGTCTCCATGTACAAATGATCTGTGTCTGCTCATTCCAGCATGGTGGACAAGAGCCACAGATGACCACTGAGAACTTGGAGTGTTGTTGGAACACTTGGAGTGTTCCAAGTGTGAACTTGGATGAAAGACTTTATTTGGTGTCATTTTAATTAATTTAAAGTCAGTTAAAAGTAACTATGTGTGGTTAATGGCTGCCATTTTGGACATTTTCTCTACCTCAACAATGGCAAAGAAAACACATGAGGAAATGCTCAAGATCCCTAGCCACAGGAAATGAAAATCAAAACAACTCTGAGATTCCATCTCACACCAGTTACAATGGCCAACATTGTAAATTCGAACCACACATGTTGTCAAGGATGTGGTGGGAAAGGAATCCTATTGCACTGTTGATGGGAATGTGAACTAATATAACTACTCAGGACAGCAGTCTGGAGGTTCCTCAAGAAAACTAAACATAGATCTTCCCCATAACCCAGCCATACCATTCCCAGGTATCTACCCAGAACATCATGAGCCAGGATATGATAAAGACACCTGCACATGCATGTTCATTGCTACACTATTCACAATAGTCAAATTATAGAAGCAGCCCAGATGTCCTACAGTCAATGAATGGACCCAAGAACTGTGATACCTATACACAATGGAATTTTAGGAAATGGATGAGCCTAGAACACATCATGTTAAGTCAATAAAAAAATATTTTTTAAATTCTCTACCTTTACTCAAGAGTAAAAATATATACGTGGACCACTCAAGGAAAAGTTCAAGGGCAACTTGAGTGCCCTGGAGATAAGAGGTATTCTAGACATTTCCTAATCATCTTTGTTTACTCTGAAGCTAGCTTTCATTATACCTTAACTTGTCTCTTAATTAATCCATAGTCTCTTGAAAGTATGATTATCCATGGTCATCTATTCATTTTACAAATAGAATCATTGACACTTTAACCAAGAACTTTGTATCTCAGGTTGAGGCTGGTCACCTGCTAGGCTTCATTCCAAACTATCAGAAAGCTATCAATTGATCAAAGTGCATCATATGCATTTATGGAAATAGCATAATGATACTCCTTTGTATAATTAATATACACTAATAAAAACAGAGAAAAGAAAGCCGTAATTACAACAAATCTTGCTCTATTGTAAACTCAAATCTCACCCTCACTGCCACAATGATTCCCCAGAAAGTCATGTGAGTTCCTCTGGCCCTCCCACCTCCATTGTCCCCCTTGTTAGAAGATTGCACCATTCTGGAGGAAGATCAATACCAAATTTCAAACTCTACTACAAAGCCATAGTAATCAAAACAGCTTGGTACTGGCACAAGAACAGACCTCTGGACCAATGGAATAGAATTGAAAACCCAGAAATGAACCCACAGACCTACACCCATCTAATCTTCAATAAGGGAGCTTTAAAAAATAGAAAGGAAGAAAGACAGCCTCTTCAGTAAATGGTGCTGGCAAAATTGGTTAATCACTTGTAGAAAACTAAACCTAGATCCTTTTTTTTTTTTTTT